>NC_133325.1:250424072-250727098 GCF_042186555.1 Aquarana catesbeiana | reverse complement strand
TATCGGAAGTTTACTCGTAACTTCTCGTCTCTGGTCAAGCCCCTGACTGATATGACCAGAAAGGATGGTAAACCACAGAGTTGGTGTCCGGAGTCCATTAAGGCCTTTGAGAGTCTCAAGGCTGCCTTTGTTTCTGCTCCTGTGTTGGCACATCCTGATCCTACGTTATCTTTTATCCTTGAGGTTGATGCTTCTGAGACTGGAGTTGGCGCCCTTCTGTCTCAAAGTCCTACCTTTGAGAGTGCTATGCATCCTTGTGGCTACTTTTCCAAGAAATTGTCACCTGCGGAGTGCAATTACAGAGAGCTGTTAGCGATCATTTTATCCCTGAAAGAATGGAGACATCTCCTCGAAGGTACCACTGTGCTGGTTCTCATTTTTACTGACCATAAGAATCTCACATTCTTGTCTGAGGCTAAATGCCTCTCTCCCAGAAGGGGGCGATGGGCTCTTTTCTTGTCTGGTTTCAATTACATTGTCTCATTCTTATTATATACTAAGAATGTAAGGGCTGATGCTTTGTCACAACAATTTTCCTCCACTTCCAAGATGGAGTCGGTTCCAGTTCCTGTGATTCCTCCTGAACTTATTCTGGCTACGGTGCGCACCAATCTCACTTCTCCTTTGGGTGACAAAATTCTTGCTGCTCAGGTTCATGCTCCTCCTGAGAAACCTTGTGACCACTGCTTTGTCCCAGAAAGTCTCCGTACTGCCGTGCTCCAGACTTACCATTCTACCAAGGCTGCTGGCCACCCTTGGAAGAATAAACTCTTTTGGATAATTTCCCAACAATTCTGGTGGCCTAGTCTATGTGCTGATGTAACTGCGTTCAGAGCTGCCTGTTCCATGTGTGCTCAGAGTAGGACTCCATGACACCTTCCAGTGGGCCTCCTACAACCCATACCCAATGGAGAGAGGCCCTGGACCCACCTGTCTATGGATTTCATTGTGGAGTTACCCAACTCCCAGGGCAACACAGTTATCCTTATGGTGGTTGACCAGTTCTCAAAAATGTCTCATTGTATTCCACTTAAGAAGTTACCCACTTCTAAGGAACTGGCTTCCATGTTTGCTCGGGAGATCTTTCGCTTACATGGGCTACCCAAGGTGATTGTCTCAGTTCTGGAGAGCCTTTTGTGCACAGTTGAGAATTCAGTTTGCTTTCTCCTCTGCGTATCACCTGCAGTCTAATGGGAGACTAAATGAGTCAATCAGTCTTTGGAGCAATTCCTACGTAGCTATATTTCTGACCATCATAACAACTGGTCAGACCTCTTACCGTGGGCGGAGTTTGCTCACAATAGTGCCTTGAATTCTGCTTCCTGATTGTCCCCGTTTATGGCAAGCTATGGTTTCCAACCTTCCATGTTGCCTGACTCATTTGTTCTGCAGAGTATTCCTGTGTTAGAGGAGCATATCTGTGGTCTTCGTTCAACTTAGGCACAAGTCCAGGAGGCTTTTTCTAAAAGAAAAAAGTAATTCAAAAGTACTCGCGGCTGTAATGAATTGTCGGGTCACGGCAATACAGATAAAAGTAATTGAAAAAAATGGCATGGGATCCCCCCAGTCCATTACCAGGCCCTTTGGGTCTGGTATGAATATTAAGGGGAACCCCCCATTTTTTTTTTTTTTAAATTGCATGGGGGTCCCCCCAAATTTCTTACCAGGCCCTTCAGGTCTGGTCTGGATATTAAGGGGAACCCTTCTCCAATTTTTTTTAAAAATGGCATAGGGGTCCCCCTCAAAATCCATACCAGACCTGAAGGTCTGGCAATGTTGTTAACTTTTAAGATTAGCTCTCTCACCCTTGGGATTACATCAGTGATTTAGATTTAACTAAAATGGGGTATTCTGTCATATTTACACTCAGAATAGCTTTTTCGATGGAAGGCTGTGTGATGACCCCCGTGACCCTTGCTATCAGTTTGAAAACCGCTGACCAGAACCCACGGAGATGAGGACACGCCCAAACCATATGGGCCAGTGTTCTGACCTGTCTGCAACCCCTCCAGCAAAGATTTGAGTTGTTATCAGAAAATTTTGCATCTATGTATGGGGTATAATACCATCTAGCGATCAGTTTTTGTGCTAATTCGTCGTAGTTCGAACATCGTGAAAATTGGTGATTACATTTGATCACACTCAGCCATTGCTTATCTGTAAAGACTTTGCCCAATTCTTTTTCCCATTTATGTTGTGGGTTGGATTTTACAAAGACCGATTTAGCGTTAAGTATGTCATAAGCTAGGGAGATACCTTTTGCTTTGGGGTTAGTGGAAGTTAAATAATTCCAAAGTGGGGATTGGGAAGTTGTTTGTGTTTAGTTGTCTAAAGATGGATGCAATTTGAGAGTACGTTAGAAACTCTGAGGCCGGTATATTAAACTTTTTCTGTATGTCTGAGAATGTCATTAATTTATCATCCTTTGTGAGGTCTGTTAAATGGAGAGTTTCTCCCTTCATCCAGTGACCCAGGGAGATGTTCGGAATTGACCAATGCAGGGATACTAATGGAATAGGGACTCTGGCAGACTGTATTTTGGGATGTGTTACCTCTTTTAAATATGACCAGGCATACAAGGAAGCCTGTATGGTAGGATGATCTACCAATAATTTGGACTGCAATATGTTTTGTGCTATTAGAATGGCCCTCGGTGAGTGAGGGAACAACCAAGACCGCTCCAATTTGCCTCCAATTTGCACCATGGTTTAGACTCAGTCTGTTCAAACCAGCCTTTAAGCTGGTCCAATATTGCCGCCATGTAGTAGTCTTTCAAGATTGGGATACCTGGCCCTCCAATTGATTTGTGCTTCCTTTGCATTGAGACGGGGAATCTTGCTCTCTTACCAGCCCATACAAAATTCAGGAGTTGTTTCTGCATGGCTGTGAAGAAAGAGGCTGGAATAGAGATCGGAAGAGCTCTAAAGACGTAAGTCATTTTGGCAAGATTAACATTTTGTATGCTGCTAGGCGACCGCCCCATGAAAGATAGTGTTTCTGAATTTTTGATAATTCCTGTTGCAATTTTGAGATTAGAGGATGATAATTGGCTTTGTACAATTTTGCGATAGAAGAAGTTAGTCAGACTCCCAAGTATGGGATAGCATCCGATGACCAAGGGTATGGAAGATCACGTTGGATAGCCGCTTTGGTGGAATTAGCTATTGCTATACCCAGAATGCTGGATTTTGAGGTGTTGACCTTGTAGTATGATATCTTGCTAAATTGAACGAGAGTATCATGAGCAGCTCTGAGAGATTGATATGGGTTAGACAATGTCAAAATTACATCATCAGCGAAAAGTGAGATTCTATGATGTTGGTTTCTGGAAGGGATTCCTTTGATTACTGGGTGGGTTCTATTTTTTTCCACTAGGGGCTCCATAATCAAGGCGAAAATCAAAGGGGACAGAGGACACCCCTGCCTAGTTCCGTTGGTTATCCTAAAATTTTTGGAGAACATACCTTCTGTGTAAACATACACTGAGGGAGAGGAGTACAATGCCCTAATAGCTTTTTGAATAGGACCCATTATGTTGAACTTCTCTAAGACCCTATCCAGGTATCCCCAGTGCACTCTATCAAAGGCCTTCTCTGCGTCTAGTGTCAGAAGCAGAGAAGGCCTTCTCGACATCTCAGCAGAATGTACAATATTGATCATTCTTCTAGTGGCGTCATTCGCTTGACGGCCACTCACAAAGCCCACTTGGTCTTGATTAATACGTTTCGGCAGAAGAGTGGACATTCTATTTGCAATTAATTTGGCATACAGTTTGACATCTACGTTCAACAATGAAATAGGTCTAAAATTTTGTGGCGTGGTATGTTCCTTGCCTGGCTTAGGCAAGTTGATAATTGCTGCCGTTAACATTTCCGGTGGGAAAGAGGCTTTGGATATTGTGGCATCAAAGATTTGTTTTAGGTACGGAGACAGTTCACTTTGGAACAGCTGGTAGTATTCAGAAGAATAACCATCTGGACCAAGTGATTTATTGTGCGGCATACTCCTAATCAATTTTTCAACTTCAGGGACTGTGAATGGCAAGTTGAGCCAGGATAGATCTGTTTGGGAGAGTTTTGGAAGGTGAATTGAAGCAAGGAAATCAGAAATTACATCCTCCGAGGGTTGATGTGTATCAGGATCGTCTTTAAGATCATACAGGGATTTGTAGTAGTCGCTGAACGAGTCAGCAATTTTTTTAGGATTGTAAACCGTTTTCCCTGTTTTAGGGTTGTTCATGTGTTGGATTTTTTGTTGAGTAATTTTGTCTTTCAGCTGATTTGCCAACAGTTTCCCCGCCTTGTTTCCACAATGGTAAGAGTTGTTTTTTAAAGCACAAAGGAAGTTCTGCTGCCGGGAAATCAGGAGAGTACGTAGATCCTGTCTTGCAATAAATAATGAATCTCTAGTTTTTTGTGTTGTGTTTTGTTTGTTTGCTATGTTCTAGTTTTTGAATAGTGGTTAACAAGTCGTTGAGCCGCTTCTTCTGCTGACTCTTTAATTTACTACTCATTTGTGTTAGCAACCCTCTGATATATACCTTGTGCGCATTCCATAGTGTGAAGGGATCTTCCACCGAGTGGGCATTGAGTTCAAAGTACTCCTTTAGAGCATGCTTAATACTTTTCAAGTTTTCTGGTTGGGATAAAGTAAAGATATCATTCCTCCATCTATTTGCTCTAGTTCCTATTCCTTGATCCCCCACACTAATGGAAATGGGCGCATGGTCAGACCATGTTATAACATGAATATTGGACTTCATAACTTTTTGCAACATGAATTTATCCATCATAAACAAATCAATGCGCGAGTATGTGTGATGTACATTAGAAAAAAAAGTAAAGTCCCTTTCTGAGGAGTATTGACATCTCCATACATCAAAAAGGTTGGAAGAAGCAAGGAATTGGGATAAAGTTGCTCTTCTTTGTTGTAAGCGCATTGGGTTAGGTCCAATTCTTTGTTTGGGATTGCGTTGAAATCGCCAGTTAAAATGACATGCCCTTGTTTTAAGGATTCCATTTTTTTCAAAATCTTTCTCAGAAATCAAATTTGGTGTACATTTGGCAGATATACGTTAGCCAACATGTATTTGGTCTTGAAAAGTTCACAAATTAAAATAATGTACCTTCCAGATGAATCAAGGTGTGTTTCCAGCTTAGTGAATGGGATAGAATCTCTTATGGCTATAGCTACACCACCTTTCTTTTTGGGGCCATTTGCTAGTATCACGTGGGGGTACTTTGGGTGGTGAAATGCTGGTGGTTTGTTGCAACAAAGTGTGTCTCTTGAAAACAAATAACCTCACTCTTGAGTCTGAGAACTTCCTTCCAGGCCATCTGCCTTTTATAAGGGCTGTTTAGACCTTTCACATTGAAGGAGGTGATGTTGAAGGCCATCTTGGAGATGTAAAAGAAAAAATTATAAATTACGTATCGGGTTAAAGTGGTGAATTTGGACCGATTGACTGTCTCAGACTAATTACAGCTGTGTCATACAGCATGAATCCAAGTGATGATACTCTGCAGACCTCTGTGGTCTTCTCTTACTTTCTGTCCATGTGTATCCTGTGGAAGGAAGAAGTTAGAAAAGACAAGAAAAAAAAAATTGTCTAAGGTTTAAAAAGTTGGCGATTCTGATAGAACCTGTGCGGAAAAACAACCGCTAAGACTAGGGGGAAATATAAAAAGTAAACCAAACTGTGTAGCGCTCTCCTGGGCCATCAGGGGAAAAAAATGAAATGACATTGCTGGGTGACTCCGCCCCCTCTGATGCATGGGGACATCCTTATGGCTTTCCCGTAATGCCAGAGGGGGCGGGGTCAATTGGTTATGTAACTGGGTGGCCCCACCCCCTCTGACGCTACAGGGAAGCCATAGGGATATCCCCGTGCGTCAGAGGGGGCAGAACGGGTGGCCCTGCCCTTCTCTGATGCTATGGGGAAGCCATAGGGATGTCCCTGTGTGTCAGAGGGGGCGTGGTCATCCGGCAACGTCATCGTGTGGCCCCACCCTCAGTTATAAAAGAGCTGTCACCTGAGAGGTCAGTCATTACGGCGGGTGCCTCCCATGGAGGCAGATCGTAGGCAGCGTGCGGCTTTTTTTTTTTTTCGGTCCATCTGAGCGAGAGAAGAAGATGAAGAAGACTTAGTTTTATTTTTAAATTTTTTAAATAAAGGACTTGTTCCAAGGCATGTATTGTTTTTTTTTACCATTTTCACACATTTTTTGTGAAATGGTAGGGGTACATTTGTACCCTGTTACCATTTCACACAGGAGGGGCTGGGATCTGGGGGTCCCCTTGTTAAAGAGGGCTTCCAGATTCCGATAAGCCCCCGCCCGCAGACCCCCACAACCACCAGTCAAGGGATGTGGGGATGAGGCCCTTCTCCCCATCAACATGGGGACAAGTTGCTTTGGGGGGCTACCCTCCAAATGTTGAGGGCATGTGGCCCGGTATGGTTCAGGAGGGGGGGTGCTCTCTCGTCCCCCCTATTTTCCTACGGCCTGCCAGGTTGCGTGTTTGGATAAGGGTCTGGTATGGATTTTTGGGGGGACCCCATGCCATTTTTTAAAAAAATTTTGGCGCGGGGTTCCCCTTAAAATCCATACCAGACCTGAAGGGTCTGGTGTGGATTTTAAGGGGGTATGGATTTTAAGGGGGACCCCCACGCCATTTTTTTTTATTTTGGCGTGGGGTTCCCCTTAATATCTATACCAGACCTGAAGGGCCTGGTATGGAATTTGGGGGGACCCCCACACATTTTTTTTTTTAATTTTGATTCGGGGTTCCCCTGTGGGGGATTCCCATGCCGTTTTTATCAATGAACTTTTATGTGTATTGCCGAGACCGACAATTCATTATAGCCGCAAGTACTTTTAGATGATTTTTTTTTTAGAAATGTAATTTTGCTCTTGGACTGTTCTAAACATGGAAAACATGCGCCACCTTACAGGCATACCATAGACACCCCCCCAGTACGAAATTTAAAGGAATATTACACTTTTATTGTTTCACTTTAAGCATTATTAAAATCACTGCTCCTGAAAAAATGGCCATATTTAAAACTTTTTTTTGCATTGATACATGTCCCCTGGACTTTTAAAGGGTGTTCTGCGGCTTTCGAATTTGCCGCGAACACCCCAAATTGTTCGCTATTCGGTGAACAGGCGAACACCCGATGTTCGAGCCGAACTTACGTTCGACTCGAACATCGGGCTCATCCCTAATTAGTATCCCTTGTATATAGTTTATGGTGATGACCTTCCTCTACCATGCCTGTAATATTACAGTAATCTTATATATGTTAAGCCAATGGCTCATGCACAAATAAAAGGAGCAGACAGCTTTGCTGTGTTTCCCAAAAAAGTTGGAGTCTGGTTTTGTCTAGATTTCATTCAGCAACATGTAAACAGAGAAAAGTAATAAGTGTTCCCTATCAGGAATCTTCTACACATTAGGAAATATGTACCCCTCATTTTTCTACTCCTCCTCTCTTACTTCACTCTTCTTATATTAGACTGTCTTCCTGTGTAGCCCTTTCTCTACTCCTTGTAAGATATCTGGGTGATTAGCTCCCAGTGGTGCATGCTGTTTTCCAGAAATGTGCCACTCCAGACTGCGTTTTTAGGGCAAAGCAGCCCACTTTTATTTAAAACTAAATAACTAAAAAGTTCAAACAAACAGTAATCTTCCACTGCAGGGAGTTCCACCATCACTGTAAAAACACAGACTTCAGCCTCCTGGCTTACTCACTGTCAGCTTTGTGCTGTTCAAGCGGGCCAAATCTGCCTGCTACAGACACGCACACACAGGCTGCCGACTGCAGCCTTAGATTTGGAGACCTCCTGTCGCTTTCTCCTGGAGCCGTCTCCTACTGGGACCCTCCAGACCTCCTAGGCCAGACTTCCTTTCTGCTGGGCAGAGCTGTCTCCAAGTCTGAGCCCTAAAATCCCTAGGATGAATATAAATCCAGCCCACAAGTGTGTAATTAGCATGCCTGCTTCTGCCACAATCAGGCGTATATTGCTAATCCACAGCTTGAGACAGGGTCGCCTCTCCACGCCCTTTACTGTAATTTTCAATAGTGCACTGTTCTCCACTATGGCCTCTTCTCCCTGTCTCTCATCTGCCAATGGTGTGTTCTCCACAAATTTCCTCTCCCTGTTTTGTGCCCAAGCTTCCCTAAATATTTTTTTTCTTTTTGCTATTGTATTTCTCTGGTGTATACTCCAGTAAATCTCCATCAATCCTAATGTCACTGCTTTCTTTTTATTTGCCTGCTTTGATCCTTCTCCCTAATATCATAAGTGTCTCTTTCTTGTGAACCCTCTGCTTATTCTTCCCAGGTTCTTCTGCCTTCCCCTACACCTCTGCTCTCTCCAGCTCCACTGCAATTTCATTCCTTTCAGCTAATGTACTGTATAGAAATGTAGAATCTTCTGACCTAGATTTTCAGTACATAAGGCTATTGCAGGCACAGACATTTGAAAGAAGTGACACTTCATTCATGTAAGCACTGCTCCACAGCTGCTCCCTGCATATTGGAGCCAGACTCATAAACACAAGTGAAATGTTTCCTGACATCCTATAACTGTGAGTGAATCCTAATCACACACATTTTCAAAGTAGACAGTTGCTAGGATATGGAAATCTCCCACACTTAGCTTACAAGGATAAAAAATAGATTCAACCTTATAAGTCACTATAGACATTACTCAAGAGCTCCACTTACTCCTCCTACTCCTCTATATTCTCTGTGCATCTTCTTTATCCCCCTTTCTTTTTTCTCTCTAATGTTTGGATTAGCAAAGTGAAAAACAAGCAACCTATATATCAACTACTACCTGCCGGCCGTCAAATGTCGGCTGGGTGGCGCGGCTCTTGTTCTGGGTGGATGTCATATGATGGCCCTCCAGAACGACTGCTCTCGCACACTCCTGGGGGCACGCATCACGGGGATCAGTGGTGCGGTGTGTTAGTCTGACACACTGCTACACCGATCTCAGTAAAGAGCCTCTAACAGAGGCTCTTTACCACATGATCAGCCGTATCCAATCACGGCTGATCACGATGTAAACAGGAAGAGCCGTTAATGCGTGTGACAGATGTCTGACAGACGTGAGTAGAGGAGAGCTGATTGGCTGCTCTCCTGACAGAGGGGGTCTGTGCTGATTATTTATCAGCGCAGCCCCCCTTCGGATGCCCACCCAGGACTACCAGGATGCTGCCAGGACCACCAGGGATTGCCACCACACTGGACCACCAGGTATGCCACCCTAGACCACCAGGGAAATGCCAATCATTGGCCAGGCAGCTGCCAATCAGTGCCCATCTCCAATGCCTGCCAGTGCCATCAGTGATGCCTATCAATGCCATCTATCAGTGCTGCATATCAGTGCCCATCAGTGCCATGTATCAGTTCCCATCAGTGCCGCCTATCAGTGCCCATCAGTACCCATAATTGCCGAGCAGTGCTGCCTATCAGTGCCACCCATAAGTACCCATCAGTGCAGCCTTTCAGTGCCCATAAGTGTCACCTATCAGTGCCTATCAGTGCTCACCAGTGCCACCCATGAGTGCCTATCAGTGCAGCCTATCAATGCCCATTAGTGCTGCATATCAGTGCCACCCATCAGTGCTGCATATCAGTGTCACCCATCAGTGCCGCCTACCAGTGCCCATCAGTGCCGCCTATCAGTGCCCATTGTCAGTGCCCACCAGTGCCACCCATGAGTGCCCATCAGTGCCGCCTATTAATGCCCATCAGTGCTGCATATCAGTGCCACGAGGCAGTGCTGCATATCATTGCCACCCATCAATGCTGCCTACCAGTGCCCAGCAGTGCCGCCTATCATTGCCCATCATCAGTGCCACCTCATTGGTGCCACCTCATCGGTGCCGCCTTATCAGTGCCCATGAGTGAAGGAGAAAACTTACTTATTTACAAAATTTTATAACAGGAAGAAAAGAAAAACTTTTTTTTTTCTCAAAATTTTAGGTCTTTTTTTATTTGTTTAGCAAAAAATAAAAAACGCAGAGGTGATCAAATACCACCAAAAGAAATTTCTACTTGTGGGAACAAAATGATAAAAATTCTGTTTGGGTATAGTGTAGAATGACCGCGCAATTGTCATCTAAACAGCAACAGTGCTAAAAGCTGAAAATTGGCTTGGGCAGGAAGGGGGTGTAAGTGTCCTGTATTGAAGTAATTAAAGTGGTATTAAAGCTTATTTTTTTTTAAAAACAAACATATTATACTTACCTGCTCTGTGCAGTGGTTTTGCACAGAGCAGCTCCAATCCTTTTTTTTTTTCGAGTCTCCCGCCTGAGCTCCTGGCTCTATGCATCTATGTCTATATCTATGTTCTTTACTATGTTATTTCTTGTTACTATTTTACTTTATAGATCATGTCTATGCACCAACCCCTTAAGAGTGAGACTGAACTCACGAAACATGTCGGGTCACCATAGATGCAATGACACACCTACTATGAATTATTTTATGACTGCATGTAATGATGTAATAGATATGTACATTTGGGCCAACTGTTTGGCATTTTGACATTTTTCCCAGTCCTATTGCTGGCATATTCAATAAATCTATGCTATGTTTTTATTACTGACTGTGTGGCGCTTCATCTAAAGTTCCAATGGGCAAAACTCTGTATTTGTATGTTAATGGAGATGGAGGTGCCCCACAGGGTACTACCAACCATACCTTTTTTCTTAGCAATTACTAGGTGGAAGACACCTGCTGCCCACTTTTGGTTGGTTATACCCGTAATCTCAGTCCTTTATTAGGACATCCTTATATTCATGTCTGCTGTATTATGTATTTCTCGCTTGCAGGTGTGCTGCGTGTCTTGCTTCCCTTGGTGGTTGTGCAGGTTTTTCTTTCCCGGGAGCTGCGATGCTGATCCATCATCCACTGTCTGCGCTCGTCTCATTTTGGATGGGTGGCGCCAGGGAATGCATCGACGTTGGGTACAGGATCCGACATATGGCACCGGCTATGCTGATGTGTCATGATGCTGTGAGTGGCTCGCATCTCTGCTTTGTCCTTTCTTCTATGACGACCGGGGCTGGTGGGGTTAACCATCTGTCCCACCCTCTCCCTGGGCATCAACCACCCGGCATTGGGAGGGATCCTTTGATGGGTCTGGGGAGCTATAAATAGGAAGGCTCAAACACCAGTCTATGCAATGCCTCCCAGGTGGTTGGACACACAAAATTTTTTGGTTAGCATTTTTTGGAATTTGGTAAGTACAAATCTTTATTTTTCACACTTTTAATTTTTAAACCTGTTTTTGGCCTTGCATATATGGGTATTCCCAGGCACTGGTGTCACTGCTTCACCAAGTTGCACTATATACTATATAACACTTATATTTAATCTCACATGTGGATTCTCATTCAACTCAGCTGTGCAGGTTATTTTTACTATTCTTAATTATACCATGTGGCTACTTCTGGCCATACTATCATACTTTAATATTTTTTCACCAATTTTTACCTCTCTATTATTTTTACAATTTTTCAATTCAGTAGTGCACATCATTATTTCCATACACTTTTTTTCTAGCTACCATCCTGATAAGCTATGCTGGGCAGTTTTGTTTGCCTGTTTTCCATTTGCCTGTTTTTGCTTTGCGGGCCCATCATTGAATTCTTTACCTAAAGCTCCCAGGTGAGACGTCTCCGGCATCCGCCGGTACGACTTTGGCACGCAGCACCCTGCATCTTTGTGAGTATGGATCCCTCAGTTTGATTCCCACAACTCAATTTACTTGACATATTTCCATGTTCTTTACTATGTTATTTCTTGTTACTATTTTACTTTATAGATCATGTCTATGCATCAACCCCTGAAGAGTGAGACTGAACTCACAAACCATGTTGGATCACCATAGACGCTATGACACACCCACTATGAATTATTTTATGACTGCATGTAACGATGTAATGGATATGTGCATTTGGGCCAACTGTTTGGCATATTCAATAAATATATGCTATGTTTTTATTACTGACTGTGTGGAGCTTCATCTAAAGTGCCAATGGGCAAAACTCTGTATTTGAACCCTCAGAAAGAGAACCAATCCTACTGATTTTCCTTGCATTATTAAAGGCCATTGTTGTACTCAGTATGCAAAGCAATTAAGGCTATTCTTTTAATTATCAATATTTTCATTGTTGGCCTTGTTCAGATGGATATGTTCACTGTGGGCATGTGCAGATTTTTTTTTGGTTTTTGCCCATCTGGTTCTTTTGAGCTGAGCTATATGGTTGCCATTCAGAACACTGTATGGAATTTTTACGCATCTATTATTATCAGTATCTCCTCTTTATTGGATGATTTATTTGTATCTGTTTTATGTAGGGAAAAGTTTTGCTGTTACTCTCAGCTAAGTCTATCCATTTTCTTGTGGATGACATTTAGCAAGCAGAGTGAGAATGACATGATAATATTGTTATAAGTTATTAAACACGAGTCACATAGGCCATGATCACATTCAAGGAGGGCATCTAGTGAAAAATCTTTGCCAGTGAGATGTGGCACCTAAAACAGCACCGCCACCTATCATATTCCTGTCATTCAGAATGTACGCTCTGTACATCCCAAATACTTATTGTCTATAAATCAGCATTTCGAAGTGTTGTTAAATCAATAATATTGTAATTGTTTTGAACAGTCAAAATGAGGGAAATTCTGAATACTGTATAGATATACTTTATGTAGACTTGTTGAAAAAAACTAGATTTAAAGTTTTATAGGTATAATATTTTCTTTATATTTTCAGCAGTGTGACATTAAATTGTATCTGATATTTTGTTAATTCAAACAGTTTAAGATAAATTCTCAGAACAGTAAAGTTTCCATGAAATTTACCTGATGTTACTAATCAAGGAACCTGTTTGGATACATGCTACTGACTTCCATTTACTATCCAGTTACTCACAAAACATTTTGGAACTAATATCCTAAAAATGGCACCCAAAATAACCTGAAGAATGGGGGCGCATGCATTTAGTGTTACATGGCAGACGCTTGATCCTCCCGCTCTGCCTTAGACTGGCTGAGTTTTACTGATCCCAGCGGCATTCAGGAACCCAGCTTACTGAAACTAATCTTGGCCGACTTCCTCTTTCCCCACCACTTGTCCATGGCAAAGGGGAAGCAGGAAACAGCTCCCAAAGGATCGGCTCCCAGAGACCACAAAAGACAATATGGCGATTGCTTCTCCATACAGTGCCTCTGCTGAACATGGGGAGACTGAACTGCTGCTGTGTTGAACTAGCAGTAATCTCCCATCCAGCTATGGTTAAGCATATACCCAGCCTTACACAACCTACACCACGTTATGGCGGTGACTCTCCTGGCAGGGACTCCCCTCAATCCACCTCCTCTTCCCAATTGGGAAGTTGTTTAATTGCCATCCATGAGCTCCATAGCCTGCCATTACTGCCTCCACAACCTGAATGATCGGGGGACTTCATCATTTTGGCATGTTTTTCAGCTTTACTGTAGCAAGGCTCATGCAGAAAGCATGCGAGGATCCAAATATTTAAATAGCTGGACATAGTGATCAAAGTTTTATAGATATCTCTCCAACAACTATTCAGAAAAAGAGATCTTTCAAACCATTGCAGCAACCCTTGCAGGAAAAAGGTATAATATACTGCTGGCAATTCCCGTTCCGCATACCGTTTACCTATGGTGGTAAGGCACTTTCTTTTTCCACCTTTCCTGAAAGACAATTCTTATTACACCCATTGGGACTTATTTCCTAGGTGCCCTCTAATTCACTCTAACGTCCACCTGCTTGCTCTTTGGAGAAAGATCAATTGCTAGCTGCGGCTTTATGGCATAATACCAGAAGTCATTCCGGACAGCAGCCCAGACCACCTTGAAGCATACTTCTAATGACTTTTGCACCTTGTCCATTATTTATATGCATCTTGACATCATACAGGTCTCATAGTTGACTATTCCCCACCTGTGGGACTTCCGTTTCTTGAGCCTGGTGATTTTCTTTAGACTTCAGTAGTATGCTATTATTCTGGGCTCTTGAACTGTAGATAGTTTTCTTCTGTTCTATGTATTTTTATGTTCAGTATGGGCCACATGAGTGAAATATGTACCCCGTTCTGATTCCACCTTTGCCTGTATGTCATTTTGGCTGCTGTGGACTCAGAAGCATCTCTGTGTTTGCGGAGTTGTTCTTCTTTGTGGAGTCATTGTGATGTTTTTTCACTGTTGTACCTTCCTTTCTACTTTCATATGGTCTCTGTTCCTTCCACGTGTGGATGGAATAGTTCCTTTATCTTATCTGTATTTTTTCTGCCTTCTCCATCCTCCCATTTGTCCTTACCTCACCGCACCCACTTTCCTTGCTATCAGCTATCTGGGGTAACATTAGCTTAATTTTTTCACTCAATGTGGCAACACTCTCACAACCTAGTACCATTCTTAAAATATCCCTCAATGGAGGGCGTGGCCTGACCTCGAGGAGGGCGTGGCCTGACCTCAACGGAGAATGGCAGCTTAACTCGACAGCTCCCACAGAGATTCATCTGACTAAAACTGAGGTTTCTAACTCACTGATACCCCCGCACGCTATGGGGACCTCATCCTGAAGCTCCTCTACTTCCTGATCCAGGTCTCCCCATGATCTAACTGGACGGGTAACTCAGAACATCCCGGAAATGTTCCGTACACAGTCCAGCAATATGGCGTCCTCACGAGGCCTACCCCATCCCACAGGCCCTTTATGTAGCCCCGACTCACAGATCCATCCAGATAATGCAGGGATAGTCCTCTCACCACAACCGCAACCCAGCCTCCATGATCTCCATTCTGTAGCGACAGACATAAAGAATACCTTCACGGCAGCTCTTACAGCCGCGATCTCGGACCTCAAGATTGACATTCAATCGATCGCCGGCAGAGTCCATAAGGTAGAAAAAGTTACGGCTACCCACTTCTCCCTACTCCGTCGCTCATGCCAAGTCATAGACACTCACACAATGCAACTGAGCGATCTGAATCGTCACATTGAAGATTGAGACAATCGCGGCAGACACCATAACCTCCGCATACGAGGATTACCGGAATCAGTGGACGCAGAACACCTACAGGCAGAGGTGACAGGCTTTGTTTAATACGCTGCTGAGGAAACCCGCCACTACACCAATTGGTATGGAATGCATACACCGCGCCCTTTGCCCACGGGGAAGGGAATCTGATCCTCCCCGAGACGTGATATGTTGTGTGATTGACTATCAACTAAAGGAAGAGATACTGCGGAATGCCCGTGATAATGCCCCGCTGACACACAACGGTACAGACATCCGTCTCTTCCAGGATCTTTCCACCATAACACTACAGCGCCGAAGAGAATTGCGCCCTCTACTGGAAGTTCTACGTACCAACGGAATCCCCTATCGTTGGAAGTTCCCCTTCGGCTTGTCAGCCTCAAATCAAGGGCGCTCTGCACTCCTCCGAGTGCCGGAAGAGTTACATCGATTCTGTGAGACTCTGGACATTCCCTACACGGAAGTACCTGAATGGTATGCGGAATATCGACCCCCCGCTAACAAACCCATCTCGCCTCGCAGCGAACCCATGGAAACTCACGCACCTCATTTTAGGAGGCAAAGATCACCGATGGAAACCAGGGATCATCACCTAACCCCTGGCCAGAATCACAGATCCAGCCTGTCGAAAGCCCCGCAATCCAGGAGAGCATGCCGCGACCGTTAACTGTCAGTAAGCATCTCAACACCCTCAGCTAAGTTCTCCCTGGTTTCCTCACTTATCCCCCCTGCTCCTTCACACAGCCTGCGTGTTCTCCTCGATGCCACTTTGTCCTCCTATACATGTGATGCTAAACACTCTACCACTCTAACGGGTCACGCACAGCTTGCCCAATGTCGGACCCTATGTTCTTTCATAAGACTCACACTTGACTCTCATGTGAATATAAACACTCACTACACTATGGACGATCGCCGCTGAATGCCGAAAGACTTCCATAGTATTGCTCCTAAGATCTACCATTGTTGTCTACAGCAGAATACTGAAGTACCAGCTGGTAATCCCCACTTCCCACTTGGGAATCCTTATTGTACTTTGATTTTTTCTCCAGTTCTCTCTTCACTGTTTTTTTTCTTTTCCCTTTTTTATGTAGCTTCACATTCAAATATGCCTATCCCAGGGTTTGTTTTTGTAGCTCCTCTGTTGATGATAAATATATGAACATGCTTATTGCCCTTTTAGCCAACCCTAATTCTATGAGGTTGGGATGATGATCCGTTCGGAAATTTAAATTTGTCTAACTCTACCTAATATAGACTTCCCTCCCAGTCTATAGATCCAAACGGTAATAAGCCCACCTAATCTGATTTCCGGTTCACTCGCTGGATCACATAGCCACATCGTTTCACACTAGCCTCGTACTGAATTTGGTCATCCTCAGTATTCCACCATCAATTCGCTCTATATTTTCAATACAGACTCCCATACATGGGGAGTATAGCAGAATGACCGCAATGGATTATCATCCCCCCACTATGTAAACATTAAGATTAAGGGAATCACGATACAGAACGCTTAATATAAACCCCTATTTCCTATCGCTTAACGTCTCCCACATAGATCTAAACCTTATCTAAACATTTTCAGTTCCAAGGTACACTTTCGGTTTCCTGATCCCAGATACGCTTTGCATGCAATAAGATCTGAGCCTGGTTGGTGACACTCACACATATTTTGAATATACGACAACCCTCGTCTACCGAGCACCATAATGCACTATTTCACTCACATACAGGTTCTTCCACTCCATTCAGGCTATGTGGTACTCTTATAGGAATAGCACAGATCCTGAGACTTTTGAAATACCCCTCCAAAAAGAGACACATACATTATATTACAATTCCAAAACTACACATATGTACTACATAAAAACACCACATTCTACCACACTCATAACTTTAAGGACGCTCAGCTTACGAGCAACTGTACGCATGCTGGTCCTACACTACTTCTTCTTCAGACAACCCTGCGTGTTCTATGACATGGATAGACCTTTAGCTTGTAAACAGACATTGAGTTTATAGAAGATTAATTACTTGATTTTATAGTCACTATGGCGTACGACCTCCGAAACCAACACCTTAAGATCACCAGGGGTGTTTTTTTTTTGTTTTCGACTCTCCACTCCACCTCCCCATTGACAACACAAACATTAGTTGTACCTCAATTTGATTAACATGCACGATCCATTGCAGCTCTGACATGGCTCCAAGCAAAACATTTTTTTTTTTTGGTTCGCTCTCCCCTCAACCTAAACTCGTTCTGAAGCATTTATAGCAGGCTAAGAAAGCACTTCTCACATCAATCCTAGGGGATAAAGTCTAGTTTGTTTATACAATGTTTATGGCCTTGGGTCTTTCATTATTGGTACCGCGTTTATGATGGGTACAATATGTTATTTATTGTTATATGTTTAAAATGACATTTTGCTCCGATAGTTCAAACTTTTTAAAGGAGCCCACTATAACCCTTACACCTCAAATACAAACACTGGAGGAGAACACAGACTACTACTCCTTTTTCCTATCGATAAATTATCCCTCGTGGGGACCGTTATACCTTTCCATTTTAGTAATCCTTTGTACTATTATATCCCACCACACGTCCTCTCACCCATTTGCCTTAAAAATATTCAATACGACAATTAGAACTCATATCTGACCCCCCCCCACATTCACATTCCTTTCTCTCTGTATGGCGGGTAGTAACTACTCCTTGGACTTCTACACTCTCTATCATCTCGAGTCCCACCCTACTCAGTGGCTATCTACATTCATTAGTTCTCCTGAAACACACTTATCAATTCACCTACCACCACTGACCTACTTCGGTTATACCTGGATACAAACACACAATATCCGTGGATTAGCAAGCAGGCTCTTGCTAATCTCCGAAAACGAACACCTATCGACAACAGCCCTCCCATCGTTTATTGTTACGGATTCCCCCCCAAGCGAAACACCTACAATATCCTTTCCATAACTCTCTCCCTTACTACCCACCCTTTTTTTTTTTTTTTTCTTTTTACACGTCACCACCACATTCTCCGCAGACACTGACCATTCCTATTCCTCCCAACCCTATTCGGCTTCCCTCATAACCCCTCTCCTCATCCACACCAAGTATCTATACCTGTTCCTTTATCTTTCCCTTCTGAATCAGGATTGACACAGCCTATACAAAATGTCACGACCAACAAACAAACCAAACAAATCTAAAACTAAAATTATATCCCTCAATGCACGTGGACTTAATCTCCCAGAAAAACGCTCCCAAGTTCTACTCTCCCTACACAGAAACAGAGCAGACATTGTATTCCTCCAAGAGACGCACTTCAAAACAAACTCCATCCCAAAACTCTACAACCAGCGATTCCCAATAGTTCTTCATGCAACTAACCACACCGCAAAAACCAAAGGGGTAGCTATCCTCATCGCCAAACATTGCCACTTTCAAATCAACGACACCTACATCAACGAGGAAGCAAGGTTCCTCTTTGTAAAAGGTATTCTATCTGGCAAGCGGGTCACCATTGCCAATATATGTGCCCCCAATACTGGCCAAGTATCGTTCTTTAGAACACATTGCAAAAACTCGCCACGTTCCAAGAAGGCCTTCTTGTTCTCGGAGGGGATTTCAACGTCCCCCTTAATCCCTTACACGATACTTCAATGGGCACCTCTACCATGCCATATAAAGCACTAAGGGCAATTAAAACGAAGTTACAGGAATTATCATTACACGACTCTTGGCGAACGCTCTACCCAGACACGAAAGATTATACCTTTTATTCAACCCCACATAACCGACACTCGAGATTGGATTATCTCTTCCTCTCGCAAAGAGATTTGCCATCTCTAACCGTGGCCTCTATTGACCCCATGTATCTTTCGGACCACCATCCCATTTCTATGAATTTAGAACTCACAGACAATCCTCCCAGAGTCCCAGTCTGGCGCCTAGACCCCTCTCTTCTCATGGACACATTCATCGCTTCTAGCATAGACGAACGACTGGTACTATACTTCCAAGAAAACCAATCCCCGGAGATATCACCTATGCTGAGATGGGAGGCGCACAAAAGTACCATACGCGGCGAATTTATAGCAATTTCAGCCAAACGCAGAAAAGAAATAAATGCTCATATTGTAAAATTGACAATTTTGCGAAATCAGAAGCCCTCAACATATCTCTACGTAAAGAGACTCTTGCACTCTGCCAAACAAATTTCCCTTTAAGATGGAATCAGAACGCCATCACGTATCTAGGAATCAATCTACCATCCCAACTTTCCAACCTATATTCTAAAAACTACCTTCCTATTCTCCAAAAAATTCAAAAGGACCTAAAGGCATGGTCAACGGGAATCTTCTCTTGGTTTGGTAGGGCATCCATTCTTAAAATGAACATTCTCCCGAGAATACTATACATCTTTCAAACCATTCCCATAAAACTACCGAAAGCCTTTTATAATTCGTACCGCAAAGCCTGCAGTGACTTCATATGGGGCAAAGACCGTCCCAGGCTCAGCTTTGAACGACTGACTCTGCCCAAACTAAAAGGAGGCATTGGTCTACCAGACATTGACAAATATCAGGAGGCTTGTCAATTGAAAAGAATAGTAGACTGGTGTGTACACTCCCATACAAAAGCCTGGGTTACAATTGAACACAAATTCTCCAAAATACCAGTTAGACAGCTACCCTGGATCACCCCACACAATATCCCTCCGGCCTGCACACAACACCCCTTAATAGGTTGCACCCTACATACCTTTCAGAAGGCATGTTGAAGCCTCCACATCTCCTCCACACAAGGCCCGCTGACGCCAATCCGAAACAACCCGGAATTCCCAAACGGTATGTCTGATACATTCCTTAAAGATTTTTGGCCTCACATTGACATACGCGCAGAACACTTCTTCTCTGGAAACGTCTTTCTATCTCTCTCCAATTTACCTAAACAGACGAATGACTGACCATTCCCGATGTGGACATATTTCCAAATCAGACACTTTCTCAACCACCCCCACAAACGTTCCGAATATGCCAGACAACTCACACCTTTTGAACAAATGTGTACCAAAACAGAACCACAAAGACACATGATCTCAGAAATATACTCTCTCCTAATTTCTGACCACAATCCTAAGTCAAATATAGCAACCCGTAGTTGGGAAAGAGAGTTGTCAATTGACTTGTCGGATGAAGACTGGGAAAATATCTACACATACATTCATAAAGGATCAATTAATGTCTCCGCACAAGAAAATAGCTTTAAAATATTCTCTAAGTGGTACAAAACCCCAGCAAGACTACACAAATCACCCCCGCCATACCTTCTAATTGTTGGCGATGCTCTGATGAAGAAGGTTCTCTCTTGCACATCTGGTGGTCATGCCCATCTATCCAGCCTTTCTGGAAAGAAGTTCATTGCATCACCTCCAACATCACCACCTACCAGATAGAATTGACCCCAGCACAAATGCTTTTACACCACTCCTCTATCCCAAAACGACATTACCATCGTTCCCTAGAGCTACATTTATTGAATGCTGCAAAGATGTGCATCCCATTCCTCTGGAAATCCCCCAAGCCCCCTACCACCGCGGCTTGGCTCAAACGTATAGCAAAAATAGCGGAAATGGAGGAATTGATACATCAATCCAGAGACACACCCACAAACTTCAGAAAAATCTGGTCGTGTTGACAACACTATCAGACAACTGACGAATATGCACGTCTACTCTCACAAGGATAGGATAGAACCCAAAAGGCCCCCCTCAAGAAGGAGGAAAAAAAAAAGAAGGAAGCACAATCCATCACTCACAACCTTCGCTTTATACTCCCTTACATCCCGACCAGTCAGTTCAAACATCACCATATCATAAAGAAGGCTGTTATACAACCCCTGTAACCTTAATACCTCCATTCACTCCAAACCCGTCCCTACTCCAATCTTAATAACAAAATCACTTTCTACAAATCCCCTTATAACTCAGACTTTCTACCAGCCAATTTAACCTCTCGTATGGTTTGCTAGTGGTCCGGAGACCGCAAACCAGACATCTTTTGAGATATCATGTAAATATTGGCAATTGACAGTTGTCACCCTTGCACATCCACATAACAACCCTAATTAAATATCACCCATCTTTACATCCCTGACACTGAGCTTACACTCTCAAGCCATGGTCACCATATTTTCTATAGGCCTAAATTCCCCTAACCCGCCACTACGGCGGATCCAGCCCACATGAATAAAATAACATAGATAGTTTAATAAACTATACAAAACGTTCCAAGGTATTTCGCTACAGACATTACACACACCAAACAAGGAATCCTTGCATTGATTTATCTATTTATCTAAATAAAGGGCTCAATGCCCCGGTTGAATGTTTGGTTACTGGTTATAGACTTAGGATTCCTTCTTTTTCTTAAACTTGCTTTATATAAATATGCATTGCTGTTTAATCATATTTATAAAATGTTAACTGTACCTAATACTATATGTTAACATGTTTCTCTACGTTTGCAACACCTTTCTTATATATCGAGATTGTGTACTTCAACGTGTATTTCACCTTGTATGAACAATAAAAGTTAACTTTGGAAAAAAAAAATATCCCTCAATACTCAAGGGGTGAATTCCCCCCCACGGTTAAACGTCAGAAAGCCTTTAACTTTTACCATTCTGTGGGAGCAGAGGTGGTGTTCTTGCATGAAACCGACTTCCCTTCTACATATGCTTTCACCTTTATACATAATAAGTACCCCCTTTTCAATGAGGCAAATGCCTCCAATAAAAGCCTGGAGTAGCCATCTGTATCTCAAAGTGGCTCTCCTTCTCTCCCTCAAATGCTATCAAGTACTCAAATGTTCGATATCTGTTATGCCCCGTACACACGGTCGGACATTGATCTGACATTCCGACACCAAATTCCTCGGATTTTTTCCTACGGATGTTGGCTCAAACTTGTTTTGCCTACACACGGTCGCACAAAGTTGTCGGAATTTCCGATCGCCAAGAACGCGGTGACGTCAAGCACGTACGACGAGACAAGAAAAGGCCAGTTCAGAACCAAGCGCGGCACCCTTTGGGCTCCTTTTGCTAATCTTGTGTTAGTAAAAGTTTGGTGAGAGACGATTCGCGCTTTTTCAGACTCGTGGCTTTCAGATCGTTTTCTGCCGTTCAGTTTGTGCTTGTGGGTTTGTATCTGCTCTTCAGTGCGTGCAGTCAGTTCGTATCGGAGTTTTCTGTGCGATCTTGTCCGCTCGTTGCTGTTTTTCAGGTCGCTCTTCACAGGCCTTGCTGTTCTTCAGTGCGTTCTGTTACTTCGTTCTGAGCAGCCGACCGTTTTCTAGCCATGTTTCGTATGCGTACTCCTCGTACAGTTCGTGCTGTGCGGGGGCTTGGTGTTGGGGTCCTGACCTTGACACAAGTCCAGTCCATGAACAGGGTGGGGAGGAGTTCATGGACCAAGAATTGGTTGCTTCAGCGTGACCAGTTCTGTCATATGCCTTTGCTCCGTGAGATCCGTGAGAAGAATCCTGAGGATTTCAGGAACTTTCTCAGGATGACGGACCCCGTGTTTCACCGTTTGTTGGCTTCGCTGACCCATTATATTAGCAGGCAGGATACCTGCATGAGGCAAGCCATCACTCCGGAGCAGAGGTTGGTTGCTACCTTGCGGTATTTGGCCACAGGGAGAAGTCTGCAGGACCTCAAGTTCTCGACAGGCATCTCCCCCCAGGCTCTTCTTTGTGGACATTTACTGCTTGTGTTTGTTTTAGCTGACCCTGACAGAAATGTGTGGAGTCCAGAAAATGGCGTGATTGTGTAACCTTATACAAAGCACTGTTGGCTGTTATTTACTAAATGCAAAGACACTTTTCACTACAAGTGCACTTGCAACTGCCCTGAAACTGCACTTGTAGTGCAAAGTGGATTTGCCCTTAGGAAATAACCCCCATTTTCTCATCAAACAACAATTACATCACCCCAAAAGTGTTGTAGCGTTGAGACAATAATCCACACATTCTTGATGAACAATCTTTTTAATACCTGCACAATCACATGTGCATTTACCAAAGGTTTTTCTGACAAACCAACATGTTTATTGTATAACATATTTTGTGGTGTCATTATCCAAAATCAAAATGTGCATTTTATAGAAAACAGGCCTGTGTAAAACCAACAAGAAAGAAACAAATCTTGATCTTACAAAGTTCACATTTGGTAGAACTTGAAGGCAATATCAGACATGAGTATTTAGGAACTGTGTTTGATATTGCGTTCAGATGGGGGAAATCACCCCTGGAAAAGCCAAATTTGGAAGATGCACACAAATTTCCCAATGTCAACATGTGCTATCTGCCATCACGGGGGATCAAGGGACGTGTTTTGGGGGAGAAAGCCCTTCCTCACCGCTACTTTATAATTGAGGAAGGGGTTGCACCCCCAAAACGCGTCCATTGATCTCCCGTGATGGCAGATAGCACATGTTGGCACACTGTGCATCCTCCAAATTTGGCTTTGGGAAAAATCACAAAAACATTTCGCACATTGTAGCACACAAAAGAAGAAAGTGATTTGGAGGGGCTTTAAACTCGACCCAAAACATCAATGATGTTTTTATATTTTGGAATAACATCATTGATGTTTTGCTTGATGTTTTCCAATTGTAAATTACACCCCATGATCTCCCCGATCAGGATCTGGGCACTTTCGGATGTGAAAGGATCTTCATCCACAACCTCACGATCACCTAAAAAGAAAGGAACCCCAAAATAAATTAGGTCAAAAAAAAATGCCGCCATCCATCTCTTATCTGAGCCTGTAGTCGCAGACACTCACCTGTTGTGGTGACTACTTCCACCACATCTTCTTCCTCCTGCTCAGCTTGTGTTGGGGGGATTTCACCTTCTTCCAGAGGGGGGGGGCTCTGGTCTCCTGGGATGAGGGGTGTCCTCCGAGTCTTTTCTCCCCTATGTAAAACAAAAATGGTATAATTAGCACACAGATATTTGATGGCAGAACTCTAAAGATGAAACATTGCTTGGAAGTGGGGTACAATTGTCTATTTTAGCAGAGTTCCAAGATGTAGCTTTTTTAGTGTCCTTTGTCAAGCTGCAATACTTTACCTGTTTAGTACAAGCTTCACAGATGTAGCCCCCCCTATAGTATACACTGGAGCACCTGTGTGGCCCCCCCAATAAAAATGGTGTTCTGGGGTCCCACACTAGTGCTCCAGTGTCCAGATGTGAAAACAGCTGCTGAGTGTCCTCTCCTTACACACAATCTAGTTTGCATTTCATTCTAGTAACAAAGCCATCTACACAACCCAATTCTTTGAAGACAAGTATAGGGCCTCAAAATGGTGGCCAAATGCATATGGGTTAAACAATGGTGTTTTATAGTCCGAAAAAAAAATGTGTGATCTGAACGAATAATGTGCCCATGAACATGAAAGTTGCCATTTTAAACTGTACAACAGTTCCTAAAAGCACATGGAGCAGCACGAACGTAAGAAACATAAAAAGAATAGGAACACAGCACAACTACTTACTTTTTTGCAGCACTCTCCGGATCTTTCTGTACTGCTCATGTTCTCGTAATTTGAGGTCTGACCACTGCTTCCTGAGCTGATCTTTCGATCGTCGTACCCTGAATTTCCGGTGCAGACTCCTGACCACTTTCCCCATGATCTTGGCCTTTCGGACATTGTGGTTGGGGTAAGGCCCATACTTTCCATCATAGTCGGCCTTCTTCAGGATGTCCACCATCTCCAACATCTCCCCAAAGGACATATTTGAGTCCTTTAATCTCCTTCTGGATCAGGACGTTTCAGGCTCCAGCCTTTCCTCCTCCTCCTCCTCCTCGTTGCTGTAAATAGCACGATCCTGCTGTCTATCTGCCATGTGCTCTTCCTCCACTGCGCCGAACGAAAAGGGGCGGGGAATAGAATAGAAAGAACGTCAGAGGCGGGCGGAGTTATATGCATTCGCAGTGTGTATAAATCGTAACGCGCGCGTCTTACGTACGATCTGTGAGCGGAGGAAGGAGCATCGGAGACGCCGATCGTGCTAACAAAGGTAGGATCTAAACTTGGGCCTATACTGCTTCGAAATGGAAGCCTATATTGTAACAAGATTAGGGGAGTTTGGCCTGACATTAGGGTTTGTCTTGTGTTGTGTCTTGCAGAGAAAATGGATGGGTTCAACGACCACAATTTCCTGCCCCTGTTCATAGACAAGTACAGGGAGCTGCCCTGTCTGTGGCAAGTGAGACACCCCCACTATAATCACAAACAGAAGAGGCAGGCAGCGCTGAAGAAACTGCTGGAGTTGGTGAAGCCGGTGGTCCCCACAGCAACCATCCCTTATTTAAAAGCTAAAATTGGGGGCCTGAGGAGCACTTATCTTAGGGAGCGCAAGAAGGTCACAGATTCCCAGAGATCAGGAGCTGCAGCAGATGACGTTTATGTCCCCAGGCTCTGGTACTATGAGAGACTGCGATTTCTGTCAGACCACACTGAAGTCAGGGAATCCCTCTCTACTCTTCCTTCCACTCTTCCTTCCACCCCAGCTGAGGTTTCCGATGTCCAACCTGGGCCTTCCAGCCAGGAAAAAGTGGAGGAGCCCAGCTGGAGTCAGGTATAGCATTCTTCTACAGATTTCTGGGCAATAAAGAAATGATGTTTACTAGATGTTATTATTGATCACTAATTGCTGCTTGAAAGTGTTTTACATATCAATAGACAGTAGTGGGCACCCAAAATTGGGACAAGAATGAAAACTGCTGGGCTCAGAAGGATAGTCTGTTATATTTGTTAACATTCAATTTGCAGCAGTCAGGAGGTGAAAATTGTGTGTAATTGATGAAAACAATACTAAAACTATGTCCCTTTTTCATACACAGGAAGACATCAGCCAGGAGGAGGCTGTGGAATGTGGCAGTCAGGAGGAGGCGGGGATTATTAGTGTCAGCCAGGAGGAGGCGGGGATTAGTGGCAGCCAGGAGGAGGCGGGGCTAAGTGGCAGCCAAGAGAAGCCTGGGACAAGTCGCAGCCTGACTGAGTCTCAGGTTCCTCCCCTCCGCCTGCCATATAAAAGGGCCAGGAAGGCCACTCCCAGTCCTGTGCAGGATTCAGCATACAGGCTGATCCAGGAGGCTTCGGCGTCCCTCAGAGCCTTCCCCAGTCCTGAAGAGGCCTTTGCCTGCATGGCTGCCACCAAATTGCAGGGCATGCAGGAGGGTCAACGCAAGATCTCTGAGGACCTGATTTATAAAGTCCTTCGTAAGGGGGAGAGTGGGGAACTGACACCCAAGACGGATGTCATGGAGAGGGACGATCCTCCTCCTCCTCCTCCTCCTCCTCCTGCTGCCACAACTCCACCACCACAGCCAAAGCCTGTAAGGAAGCGTGTAAGGAAGACCAAAGAGTGATTGCCCTGGGTTCAGTCTGGTCTGACAGAAGCTGCAGTCTCTCGTATGACCACAGCCTGGGGAAACAGATGTCATCTGCTGCTTTCCGGATCTCTGGGACTTCTGGACCAGACTGCCCTCCCTTAGATATGGACTCCTCAGGCCACCAATTTTGCTTTTAAATAATTGATGTCTGCCCTGGGGGTCCAAGGCTTCGCCCACTTCTGCAGTTTCTCCTGCGTTGCCTCCCTCTTTGTTTATAGTTGTGACCCCTTAATAAAATATTTTTAGGTAAATTCTACTCTCCTGTGTGTGTTTTCATCCAAAAAGGACAGTTTGTTGGTGACGATTCAGGTACATTTCTAAAGTACAATGTGAAATTAACAAGGGACAACAACACCAAACAATCTCCTCCTACAGATTAAATAGAACAACATATCAATGGTGTTGTGGGAACTTGTCACAAAAAACACACAAACATTTTCGGGAGTACAAATCAAAATCACCAACAAAAAAAAATAAATAAAAAGAGAAACACAAAAAAAGATTCTACATTAAAGTAAAAAAAAAAAAAATAAAAAATATGTTGTCAGATGTGAGAAATCAAAATATATTGAGGGAATCCCGATAAATAGTAACGAAAAAAGTTTGTGAGAAGTGTGTGTGAATATGAGCATCAAAACGACTTAATTCTTGTCACATTATAAAGAAGAAGAGAGTGCGCTATATTAAACCATTTTTTACATTGCAGCGTGACGAAAGTGCTTTATCCATTACGAACGCTAAGTTTACCAGAACGAGCTGTCCCGTGTCGGAATTTCTTCTGAGCATGCGTGGCACTTTGTGCATCGGAACAGGCCACACACGGTCGGAATCGACGCAATCGGATTTTGTGGTCGGAAAATTTTATCTCCTGCTGTCCAACTTTGTGTGTCGGAAAATCCGATGGAAAATGTCCGATGGAGCCCACACACGGTCGGAATTTCCGACAACACGCTCCGATCGGACGTTTTCCATCGGAAAATCCGACCGTGTGTACGGGGCATTAGTCTCAGGGGAAATTGAGGGAACCCAGGTGACCTTTGTAACTTAATGCAGATCAGCTAACCTTTTTTTATTTCTTTACTCCAAAATCTGTCTCCACATTTTGTAGGAACTGTTTTCATGGGCAGAGACTCAAACATTATAAATACATTTTTTCACTTTTTATAAATGATCACATTTCCTCTGTTCTTGGCTGCATAAGAGCTGGGGGAGGAGAAGCAGGAGCACACTGAGCTTGCCAGTGAATGGCTGTGCAGTGGGGGGGGGGCGTGTCAGGACAAGTCTAATCATTGGAGGAGAGTACACTGAGTTCCTAGCATAGCTAGAGAACTGACCATGGTGTGCTCTCCTGCCTAGTGTGGTCAGTTTTTTAAAGGAAAGCAGAGGGACTGACAGGAACATCAGAAATTACACATAAAGGAAGCAATACAAAGAGAACAGGATTATTTCTCATACAATTACTTGGTACAGCAGGCACATATCAGGAATATGAAGTGTTGGAGTAACAAACACTTTAATGTCTGTCTCACCACAAGGGATGAAAAACAGTTGAGGTGGACTAAAGCCAGATTTTATCATCTAGCTTATTGCTCATGGAAGTTATTGGTGAGGAAACTGTCTCCTAGACAGTTAGTGCCCTCAGTGCCTAAAATTAGATTTACTGATGGGCGCCCCTTTTCTCCCCTCACTTAGTCACTTATTTTATTGCATTGAGAGAGGGGGGAGCTATTGATGCAGATTCTAATAGAGCATTTATAAGCCTTGCCACCAAGCCACACAGAGATCCCTGTGATGTGACTAATTATAGGCAGATCTTGATAAATTATGATTTAAAATTGCTAGCGTAGATCTATGCTTCTAAATTTAATGGCTTTATAGTGAATGATATCCATAATGATCAGGTCGACTTTGTACCTGAAGGACAGGCTTCAGAACAAATCCAGCAGGCTGTTGATCTGATTTTGGTGCTCCACACTACCTGGGATTGGGGTGTCTTGCAGAAGGGCATGCTGTTTTCCCTTGAAATACAGAAAGCTTTTGATACTATCTCTCAGACTTATCTATTTAATTTATTTTTTATTTTTGGTACTTATATAGCGCCGTCAATTTATGCAGCGCTTTACATATACATTATACATTCACATCAGTCCCTACACCCTCAAGGAGCTTACAATCTAAGGTCCCTAACTCACATTCATACATACTAGGGCCAATTTAGACAGGATCCAATTAACCTACCAGCATGTCTTTGGAGTGTGGGAGGAAACCGGAGAACCTGGAGGAAACCCACCCAGACACAGGGAGAACATGCAAACTCCAGGCAGGTAGTGTCATGGTCGGGATTCGAACCAGCAACCCTTCTTACTGCTAGTCGAGAGTGCTACTCACTACACCACTGTGCTGCCCAAGAGTTTTGCACAGATAAAACGTTGTTCCCCAGTTTTTGTCCTTTCTCCAGGTCTTATATAGCAATCTGTCTGCCTGCATATGCTTAAAAGGATATCTTTCTGATACTATTTCCATCATGTCTGGCACTGGACTGGGCTGTCCCCATCACCTATTTAGTTTATCATCGCCATTGAGACCCTGGCCATAGTGATTTGTTCTCACCCAAATATCCTGAAAGTAAATAATAGGGGTAGACAGCAGAAATGTGCATTCTTTGTAGATGACTTGTGCATACTTATGAAATTACCTCACTTTCTTGCTTGGGAGCAAAACTTAAGAAGGGAAATTGATGAGGCAGACTGGACAAATTGGTCCCTAAAGATGTATAAGGGTATCATAAATTTTCCTCTTGTAGAGGCGGGTTTTAAGGTGTTTTCCAGATGGTATCTTGTCCCCGGCTGTCTCTCCAAGATATACCTGGGGTCCTCTCCACTTTGCCTCTGGGGCTGCTGGTACCAGATACCATACTTGGTTGATGTGTGCCAAGTTCCAACTGTTCAGAATAATAGTATATCATTTGATTTATTCAGTGACAATAGTGAATATTGTCAAGAACCCTGAAATTGCCCTTCTTAATGAACCTGTGGAAGGTGCTCCCAGACACTCTCAGACCTTGATATTTTTGTATGTTTCTCGTAGCAAAAAAAATTGTCATAGCATCTGCCTGGAAAAAACAAGTAGTGGATCTGGCAGTTATGAAACGTTGAAAAGTTGATGAAGATCATGAGAATCTGGTCAACATTTTGAAACATACAACCTCAAGGTTTGAGAAAGTTTGGAACCCCTGGATTTAATAACTTCAGCTTCTTGTGGGGTAGCGGGGTAACGGCAGATGAGTTCGGCCTTTGGATGGATTATACTTCTCTTTCTCTCTTCTTTCTTCTTTCCCTTTTTTTTGAATCTTCCATAGCATTTTGTTACTGATTGTATATTGCATTTTCGGTACTCACCATGCCTGCGTTGGGTAGCCAGCGGGGTGTGGTAATGCCGATTTACCTTTACAGGTTCTGCTTGTAGGCTTGACCTATATTCCAAAGGTCATGTTCTTATGTTTGTTAAATTTTCCTGCTCTCATTTGCATCCAACTGCATTATTTATATAGTACAGATATTACTATATTCCACCTGCATTTTGGACCTATCACACAGTTTTGCTCTTCTAAGCAAGGACACTTTCTATGTTGTGGTTATTAAAAATCTAAAAACGAATACTAATAGTAATACTAATTACTAATAACATAACATATTGAAACAGAAAAAGCATAAACATTGTTTCCCACAACAACATAATAGATTATTTGTCTAATTTTCTTTTTGTCACAATATTTTATATATTGAAGGTAGTTATAAATGCAAGATCAGACAATCATAGAAAAATATGTAAAACATATAAAGGTGAGAAAATTACTCTCATCCACCCTGCACTTGTGTGTTCACCTTTAATACTTGTCTATGGGTAGTATTATAATATATACGTTGTGTTTAATCCTGTTTCTTATAATATTTGTAAAGTATGTAGGCATGTCTTTATTTCCAAATAATATTTTTTTGGTTGCTACCAAGATTGATGGCTTAATGAATAAGGATAAGTCTCCCTCCTTCCCATGCTGACCATAGCACATATGTGTCCAAAAACACTACAAAGAGCTTCACTCTACAGCTTTACCAACTAGGCATTGCACAGCCTCTGGTGAAATGTTATGATTTTATAAATATTTTTCTGGTTATTTCACACATCAGTCTTCATTCATTGTAATGAGAAACCCGTTTATCAGTCCAGGAGTTTACATATGAAAGCAGTTGAATGATGTAAGTTTTATAAAACAAATAAGTCAATATGATTGGAGCTCTGGGTTTGAATGATTTGGATTCCTTGAGTGCTGCCAATATTTCCAGTTTTAAAATTGGAACTGCCAGGGAATCCAGGAGTACTTGTGAAAAAATAAAGATTCCTTTTGCTAGTTATACTTAGTTGTTTTGTGCTCTGCATATAGACTTATAAAATGTTTTAAGGGTATTGTAGTTTTTGAATATCTTCTATCTGTTCCTGACAAGAATAAAATGTCTTATGGTCTTTTACTCAAGAGTTTAGCTGTTTTTACTAGTTACTTATTATTTGTGAAATGTATTTCTCTTTTATCCCTTTGAGAATATTGTACCTCTAATATTGATTTAAATGACAGCCATACTGAAAACATTGATATGTATTAATTTGAATTGTTTTGGACAATCTCTACTATCCCCTCCACTTTATCCTGCCTGACATGCTGATAGCCATGTGGCATATAATTCTTTCTCCACATGATAGAAGTGTAGTCCTGTATATCTGTTTTCAGTTACATATATGTTTGATTAAGATCCTACCAAAATAGCCTGTTTAAACATTCAAAATAGTATTAGGTGAGCAGTTCGGGCCAAGCATAGGTTCAGCCTGAATATCGCCTATTTGTATGTTCAGCAAACACCCAAATTTTTGGGGGCACTCGGTGGGATGTTTGCCCGCTGAGAGCACAGTGAATTGCTCGGCCAGTTGTTAAGGAGTGGCCTGAGAAACTGGCCACTGCGTCTTTAGCAATGGATGAGTCATCATCTGTCAGCACACTTTCCCGCTGACAGCTAAATAAAAAAAAAAAAATTGCCAGCATAAGAAAAATATTTAAAAGAATGACGTGGGCCCTCCAATCCATACCAGCACTTTGGGTCTGGTATGGATTTTAACCACTTCAATACAGGGCACTTATACCCCCTTCCTGCCCAAGCCAATTTTCATCCTTTAGCGCTGTCCCAATTTAAATACGAATTGCGCAGCCATGCGGTCATGCAACACTGTACCCAAACAAAATTTTTATCATTTTTTTTACACAAATAGAGCTTACTTTTGGTGGTATTTGATCGCCACTGGGTTTTTTATTTTTTACTAAACTACCAAAAATGTTGAAAAAAACGTTTTCTTTGATTCTGATATAAAATTTTGTAAATAAGTAGGTTTTCTACTTCACTGATGGGCACTAATGAGTCGGCACTGATGAGGTGGCATTGATGGACACTGATGATGAGACACTAATATGCATCACTGATAGGCAGCACTGATGGCCATTGATAGGTGATATTGATGGGCACTCATAGGTGACACTGATGGGCACTGATAGGCTGCACAGATGGACACTGATGGGCTGCTCTTATGGGCACTTATAAATGGCACTGATGGGCACTTATAGATGGCACTGATGGGCACTGATAGGCGGCACTGACAGGCACTGATGGGTGGCAGTGATGGACACTGATAGATGGCACTGATAGGCAGCACTGATGAGGAGGCACTGATGAGGAGGCACTGATAAGCATTACTGATGGGCACTGATTGGCATCTCTATTGGGCACTGATTGGCATCCTTGATAGACACTGATTTGTATCCCTGGTGGACATGGGTGGGTATGCCTGGTGGGTACGGGTGGGCATCCCTGGTGGGCTCTTGTGGGCATCCCTGGTGGGTCTGCACTGATAATCAATGCGCTGATTATCAGCACACACCCCCCCGTCAGGAGTGCCGCTGATTGGTTCTCCTCTACCCGCGCCTTGTCAGTGCGCATAGAGGAAAAGCCAATAAACGACACTTCCTGATTAGGATGTGAGCAGCTGTGATTGGACACAGCTGATCACATGGTAAAAAGCCTACATCATATGCTCTTTACCAAGATCGGAGATGCAGTGTGTCAGAACGAAACACCACAGCATCGATCACTGTGCCGCATGTCCTCTTGGGCACATGTGAGCGGCTTATCCTGCTTGACGTCATATAACAAGGGGGCCCCCAGATCCCAGCCCCCCATATGAATGAGTATGGAGTACATTGAATTTCTTAGGCATCATCAGGCATCAAAGAACATACAATAGTAACAGAAACAAAAAGAAAACAGAATACTACTGCACAACTTATGTGGATCATTATATAAAGGCATTGAGACCAGAATTCCGTTGTCATTACCAGAATGGCAATGACAACGGAATTCTGGTCTCCAAATCTTGGAGAAGGACAGGTATGAATTATTACTTATGGCAAGGGCTTTTTCATAAGAGAATTTAATTTAATGTTGGCCAAGGAGTGTACTTCTGTAGGGATAGAGGATAGTTGGGATTTCCAATTTTTTACAACAGTAGTTCTGGCTGCCAATAGGACATGCAGAATAGTGGTGCAATATTCCCTTGGCAATTGACCCACTCCTAAATTAAGTAGTGCTAGGGCTGAGGTTAGAGGTAGTAGGATTCCAGTGATGTCAGATATAATGCTGGATATTTTGCGCCAAAAACTGGCTAAACATTTACAGTCCCAAAGTGTATGGTACAGGGATCCTATCTGTCCACATTCCCTCCAGTACATAAGGGAGCTGTCAGAGGTAAAGTACTACACTCCAATACATATATCCAGTACATATATCCATCTGTGTGCTATTTTTTTGGGGCTTGCTCCCAGTGCTTAACATTTTGTGTTGCAGCGTATAGGGAGCCGAAGGCCTTGAGCCATTGTGCATCTGTGGACTGATGGTTGAGATGTCACTCCCACTGTATTATAGCAGGAGATTTAACAAAGGTCAATTTGTCTTGTAGCAGGGCATAGAAAAGTGATATGCCTCCACGTGTAGAGTTGGGATCAGTAAAGTAAAGTGTAATTTTATTTCAGGAAGGAGATAACGACTTAAAAATTGGAAGATACGCAAAAGCATAACATAATGATGGCTACGAAGTTTGAATTCCTCTAGCAGCTCCCTAGCTGTTTTAGGAATGCGGTTTCATAGTAGATTGTGTACTGTCTTAATACCATTTGTAATCAGTCCAGATACTGAAACATCGGGGATTAACAATTCTAGAATTTGTACAGGCATTACTAATTCCTGAGTTTGGATAGAATTAATGGGGATTTTCCACAGAGCCCTCCAGGCTAGTAAAGATGCTTTCATAGGTAATAGTAACCCTGATAGTACATGTGGCCGCCACCTATCAGCTAGCAGTAGAGTAAGCAGATCAGGAGCTTGTTCTATGTCTAACCAAAGGATTTCCAGAGAGGGTTTAAACCAGTGTTTCAGTTGGTTAAGTTGTGTGGACCAATAATAATCCTTGATATGTACTAATCTCATGCCTCCAGCTTTTCTGTGTTTAAGTAGCCAGATGCACGGACATCTAGGCCATGTTCCTTTCCAAATATAATGGTGGCGCATAGAAGTTAAGGACTTTAGGTATGTTAAGGGGAGTGGGATGGGGAGGGAATGAAAAACATAATTTTGTAGGAGGCTAGATGACCAAACCATGAAAGGTTGACTTTAGAAAACTGTTGGCATTCCTTAGTCAATTTACAGATAAGGGGTTTATAGTTAGCGTGTCCTAGAGTTGAAACTTTTGGTGTTAAGATAATTCCCAGATAGGGGATTCTGTCTGCCACCCAGGCGTAAGGAAATTGGTTTTGTAAAACCTTCCTAGTGTGTATGGGGACATTCAGATTCAGGATTAGCGATTTGGAAACATTTACATTATACTATGAGATATTACTGAAGTGAGTGAGGACTTGGGCGTTGGATAGGGGGACCTAGGTATTCATAAGGAGTAATACCATCTGCGAAAAGGTTTATCTTGTGTTGTCTAAATTTTAGCTGAAATCCTAGAATAATTGGGTGGTATTGTATTTTCTTGTCTAAGGGTTCAATCATAAGATTGAAAATGGTCGGTGACAGTGGGCATCCTTGGTGTGTTCCGTTTGTAATAGTGAAGCGTTTGAACAGCATACCGGAGGTGTACATCTGAGCAAAGGTCTGGGAGTAGAGCGCTAAAATAGCAGAAAGGATATTTCCACAAAATCCAAATTTGAGGAGCACCCGGGTCATGTAATCCAGTGTACTCTGTCGAATGCCTTCTCCACATCTATAAATAGAAGCAGGGAAGGCATACGACAAAGCTCTGCAAAATGGATTATGATGATAATACGCCTAGTGTCATCCTCAGATTGCCTACCAGATGTAAATCCTATTTGGTCCGGCTGAATAAGTGTTGGTGTTGTGTGTGAGGCAACAGGCAATAATCTTAGCATACAGGTTTATGTCCGATTTTAGGCGAGATATGGGTCTGAAATTGGAGGGGGTTGTTGGATCCTTAACGGGTTTCGGCAAGGTTACTGCGTTTGTTCTTAGCATTTCGGGAGGAAATGCAGCAGCCGAGGCTGCCGCTGTAAAGAGATTAGCAATATGGGGAGAAAGCATAACCTAAATGGGCTTTGTTTTTGTTTGAGAAACCATCAGGTCTGGGAGATTTGTTGTGCAGGAGAGAAGCTATACCTTTTTGTATTACCCACTCACTTATTGAAGCATTTAGTGTTTTCAATTGCTCTTGCATCAGCCAGGGGAGATTGACTGATGATAGAAATGAGTTGATGTCAGTTTCGGAGGGTTGTGGAGTGGATGAATCAGATTTTAAGCGGTAGAGGCCACTATAGTAATCAGCGAGCATATCTGCAATTTTTTTTCGGGTTGATGACCTTCTGTTGAGTGGTAGGATGGTTAAGGTGCTCTGTAATGTGGGGGCGTGGCCGACCAGAGCTGTAGATGGACGATTGAATCCAGAGTTCGTCTCACAGGGGAGATCCACAAACGACACAGGCCGCACATCGAACCTAATCCGGTGCCATCCTAGCCCCTAAGACACCGGGGATCATGGCCAGCACGTCCAGGAAGAGAACCCCGGAGTATCAACAAAAAAAACTCACTGAATTCTCATATAAACCGGCGGAGCAGGTCAGTGATCTCCAAGATGGCGCCGGCCAGGCCGCGCCGCGGGACTCATACACGGATCTGCCGGACGAATTCCTGGCAGATCCTGCTCCATCTGACCCCCCAGCTTTACCTCCTCACCCCCCAGAGGGTGATCACCTCCTGAATAGCCCTGCTAAGGCTAAAATGAGGCTAGATGCGCCGCCGCAGAGGCCGCCCACACCACAAATCGAGGCCCAGGCTTTCAATTCCCTCCTCAGCAACCAGGCCCTGCACTCATCCATGGCAGCTTTCCCCACCTCAGGTCAGCCTGTCATGGATACCACATTGAAAGATATGCTACTCTCACTGCAAACCTCCCTAATGACAGATCTCTCCTCACTGTTTGCAAAAATCTCCTCAGACATACACTCAATTGATGACAGAGTGACATGCATTGAAAATAAAATGAGCGACTGCACTTCCACAGTTAAGGATGTCATGGATGTATGTGATGATGTGAGAGAGGAACAATCATGGATTCGCGCCAAGCTGGCCGATTTAGAGGACAGATCTCACAGGAACAATATCAAACTGCGCGGAGTCCCTGAATCCATACTGCCGGCAGACCTACCGAGATATGCGAAAGAAATGATGCACGTCATTGTCCCAGAAGCATCTCCCAGGGACATAATCATTGACAGAATTCATAGAATAGCCAAGCCATCCCACCTCGCTGCCTCCATCCCCAGAGATGTTTTGATGAGAGTCCACTTCTTTCACATCAAAGAGAAACTTCTGCTGGGGGTCAAAAATAAATCACCACTGCCTGCTCCGTACACAGGAATCCAATTTTTCCCAGATCTCTCTAAATATACTCTCCAACAAAGAAGAAACCTGAACCCGATCACCAAAGGGCTTCAAAACCACAAAATACCATACAAATGGCGCTATCTAGCAACTATCCTGGTTACTAGAAATGGGCAATCCCACGTCATACATGACCTAAACAAAGGCCTGAACCTCCTCCATAACTGGGGAATAATTCTTGAACCTCCCAAGCCCCCACCAACGAGCGGCGGCTCCTCTCATACCCGCAGCCGGATGGATCACCACCCCAGCTGAGGAGACTCCACAGCTAATACCGTAGTAGGCCTAACTACTGCACAGCATATCCCCTGGAGTTAGATGAATTGTTCCACTGCTTGCTCAGCTCCACTTGTTACTAACTGTTTGTACCCCCATTTAGAGGTTGAAGCGGTGTTTTACACCTCCTCTTCGTATCCTTCTTCACTATAACAGAGTTACCTTATCGGCAGTTTGCTCGTTGTGATTGCATTGTCAGGTGTGATTAACATTTTGCTCTATCTGCAGCCCCATTATTCATCCTCTACTGGGTCCGTCGACCGAACTTCATCTACCAACTGCCACCGGCACCAAGGTCCTCCGACAAGTAAACCAGGTCGTCTAACTGTAAGTGTCCTCCCACACCAACCTACCTACACTTCCCAACATCATGCCACTAAATATATTATCGCTTAACGCCAAGGGCCTGAATCATCTGGCTAAACGCCACTCACTTTGGAAAACTGCCAATGCTCTCCAGAGCGACATTCTCTGTATCCAAGAGTCACATCTGCTACAGTCAGACTCTCCACTATGCACCAATCGCCAGTTCCCACACATCTTCCATGCCTGCCACTCCACTAAATCCAAAGGCGTCATGATTGCTATCAAAAAATGTGGACTTCCAACTATCCAATCTACTAATTGACCCTGAAGGTCGCTACTGAATTTTAATGTGTTCCATCAACAAAGCCTTATATACCCTCTCCAACATTTATGCACCGAACACCCACCAAACGAAATTCCTTCATAAGGTTCTACGATTAACCAAACAGATAAGAAAAGGCCATTTAATCCTTTGCGGGGACTTTAATATAGTTCTGGACATCAACATGAACACCACGTCTCCGGCGAAGAGGCGAATATCACCACTGAAAAATCTTCTGTCCTCACAGGACTTATTTGATGTATGCCACCACGGCTCAGAAAAGGACTTCACTTACTACTCCCACACGCATACTTCATATTCGCAAATTGACTTATTTGCCACCGATAAATGGCTCCTCCAGAATGTATGTAAATCTGAAATCCATGCCACAACATGGTCAGACCACGCCCCAATATCTATTACTATCGCAGACTCCACTCCCCAACGCAACACATTCTTGTGGCGCGCAAACAACTTTATACTGCAAAATGAAAAATACTCAACAGAAATCTCCAACCTTCTCACTGAATTCTTTTCTATAAACAAAGGCACAGTGTCTGACCATGGGATGGTATGGAGTGCCCATAAGGCCTATATTAGAGGTATGTTGATTAAACTTAGTTCACTTCATAAAAGGAAGAGGACGCAGCGTTTAGATGAACTAACATCCCAAATCACCTCCCTAGAACAACAACATAAAGCCAATCCCCAAATCCCACAAACCCTCCAATTATTGAACCTAAGGCAAGAATTGAAAACCTTGCTCCTATACTCATTTGAATATCTACAGCGTAAACTAAAAGCCATTTCGTACGCCACCTCCAACAAGGCAGGTAAAACTCTAGCACTGAAACTCAAGGGTAGAAGACTCAAATCTAAAATTTCTCAGATTATTCACCCCCATACAAACATACCCCAGTCCAATCCTCAAGAAATAGCTAATGCATTCAGCGACTATTATAGCGACCTTTACAACTTAAAACATGATGCCAACACACCACAACCCACATCAGAAGAGATCAATCAATTTCTCCAAGCTATTCAATTACCCACTCTGACGGGCAATCAACTAGATAATCTAAATAAACCCTTTACAGAACATGAAGTTCAAGCATCAATTGACTCCCTACCTAATGGGAAAGCCCCAGGCCCTGACGGCCTAACAGCCGAATACTATAAACAATATTCCCCACAGATTGTCCCACATATTACGGAGCTATTCAACAACGCTGCCGCCTCTTCCAAGCTTCCGAATGATTACTTGAATGCACTAATAGTCACGATTCCTAAGCCAGGGAAGGAACCAAACTGCCCCAAAAACTTTAGACCAATGTCCCTACTCAACCTTGACCTGAAAATTTATGCTAAGACCATTGCCACATGCCTTTTAGATATTATTCCCGCCCTCATACATAGAGACCAGACAGGTTTCACATAAGGAAGACAGGCACCAGATGCCACCAGAAGAATGATCAACTTGATACACCACGCGGAATCCACCGGAACGCCTTCTCTGCTCCTATCCTTGGATGTAGAGAAGGCGTTCGATAGGGTCCACTGGAACTACCTAGAAATGGTCCTCCAGAAATTTGGTTTCCGAGACCACATCCTTAGAGCCATCTTAGCTATGTATACTACCCCTTCGGCCCAAGTATACACGGAAGGTATGCTTTCAAAACCATTCCCCATTACAAATGGCACACGTCAAGGCTGTCCCCTGTCCCCACTCATCTTCAATTTAATGATGGAACCTCTAGCACAACACATCAGATCCAATACTACAATATCCGGAATACAAATAGGTCCCGTCAGTCACAAAATTAGTCTCTTCGCAGACGATGTTATTCTAGTACTCACTAATCCCACAACATCCTTGGCGGAAGTACAAGCCACGCTAAATTGGTTCAGTAGAATATCGTACTATAAACTAAACACAACAAAATCCTCCATTCTAGACATCAATCTAGATGCCACCACCAAAAATTTACTCCAGACACAATACTCCTTCACATGGGCAGACAAGGAAATCACATACCTGGGAATCCAACTCCCAAAAACAACAAGAAACTTATACTCATCTAACTTCATCCCACTCCTTCACACACTCAAGCATGATACACAACAAATTATAAAACACGAGCTCCCATGGTCGGGGAGACTAGCAGCCTTTAAAATGACATGTCTCCCTCAAATACTGTACTTCTTCCGAACACTGCCAATTCCACTTCCCGCCTCTTTTTTTAAGTCCCTTCAGTCAATCTTCAACAAGTTTCTTTGGAACGGGAAAAAACCCAGATGCGCACATGCAAAATTAATCAAACATACATTGGCGGGAGGCACAGGATCCATAGATTTTAAGGATTACTACCTAGCGGCAATACTTGTACAACTCCCAGAGTGGTTTCAACCTACTACTCAATCTCTATGGGCCCAGATTGAAAATCTCTCACTGATATGCCCAAATCTAAAAAATTGGCTAATGAGCACCCCGTTGGGTTCCTATGTTTCACCCTCCATCTCCCCGACTATAAAGGGCTCAGTCTATGCCTGGAAAAAAATGCTCACCCTCTCAGAATGTACCCCCTCAAAGACACAATTCCACATACCCCTAGAGATGCTGCAACATCTCTTGCCTGACCTCAGACTCTCCAAATGGGCCATCACTGGAATACATTCGATACACCATCTTCTACAAGGTAATCACATTAAACCCTTCTCCCAACTACAAACAGAATACGCTCTGCCCGACACGGAAAGCTTTATATTCCTCCGCATTCACCACTGCCTAAGTAAAATACCTCTCCCCCTTTACAACATCCCTCAAAAAACCTGGGACTTCCTCACAAGTCCCATACCACGGCCCAAAGGTATATCTTACTTTTATACCCTGCTTCAGGGGAAAGGATCCTTTAACAAGCTGATCCCCCATTATCAATGGGAAAAAGATCTTACCAGTACCTTCTCTGACGCACAATGGCAACTAGCTTTCAAGTCCACCTACAAAGCTACCCAATGCTCATCACTTTGGGAACTCACCCAGAAAATATCCCTAAGATGGTACTTAACCCCAGCTAAGCTAGCTACCTTCAACCCACACAACCCCAACACTTGTTGGAGATGCAAAGCATCTAGAGGGGACATGTTTCATATTTTTTGGACATGCCCCTTCATCAGGAAATATTGGTTAGACACGTTTGAGCTGATTGACAACATTACTAAAAGTCATATCCCACCCTCACCAGAGTTGGCACTTCTAAACTTAACCATAGAAAACATTCCTGGGCCTCTCAGACACACAATAACTCATATTCTATTGGCTTCCAGACTCAATATAACACGGAATTGGAAGTCAGACATTCCCCCAAACATAAAACAAACAATGGACCTGGTATCACTCCACTTCAGTTACGAAACCATGATGGCCACCAGCAATGGCCGCGCCTCACAAGTCAGTGAGCAATGGTTACCCTGGACAAAGTGGACTAATGCTGCACTCCTTACCCAGAACTCCCAAACTCAACCTTAAACATTCTTGACCGAGCAATGTGTTTGTCATATCTTAAAACTGTTAGTTGCATCTTGACTACAACAGAAATTTAACACCTCATCATACTTGAAATTGACTGTACTCAACAAGTTCCAGTGGGAGCCACTCTCCCCTTGCGGCACAAAAGAGATCCCGCGTGGGGTGCTGAGGGGGGAGAGGAAACCCTACATGTAAAATATTACAACCACAGTACAGTGTAGTTTCATACACATGCTCATCTGATCGCGCTCAAACCGATGACAAGCTGCTGATTGTTACAAATAGTTTATGTTTGACAATTCTTTGTTATACTTCAAATTTACACTCTACGTCGTTGCACGACGTACAATCTCTCAATTGTACTTTGTATTTCCTTGCTAAAAATCAATAAAATATTTTGAAAAGGTGCTCTGTAATCAGGTTTATTATCAGAGGCATTGAATCACAATTTAAATCGATTGTAAAGTCTTGTTTAAAAAAAAAATAACAAACATGTTATACTTACCTGCTCTATGCAGTATGTTTTGCACAGGGCAGCCTGGATCTTTGTCTTCTCGGGTCCCTCTTCGCTGCTCCTGGCCCCTCCCTCTTGTCAAGTGCCTCCACAGCAAGCATCTTGCTATGGGGCAACTGAGCTGAGCTGCAGCTTTGTGTGTCCATTCAGACACAGAGCTGCTGTTCAGCCACGCCCCCTCCCTCCCCTGATTGGCTTACTGACTTTGATTGACAGCCACGGGAGTCAATGATACCTCTGCTGTGTCTCAGCCAATCAGGAGGGAGAGTCCCGAATGGCTAAGGGATTCATGGACATCGATGGAAAGAGATGGGGCTCCGGTAAGTATTAGGGTGTGCTGGGGTGACTGCTGCGCAAAGAAGGCTTTTTATTTTAACCTTTCATGACTAAGCCTATTTTTGACATTTGGTGTTCACAAGTTAAAATCCGTATTTTTTGCTAGAAAATTACTTAGAGCCCCCAAATATTATATATATATTTTTAGCAGAGAATCTAGAGAATAAAATGGCGATTGTTGTAATATTTTTTAATCACACGGTATTTGTGCAGCAGTGTTTTAAACGCAAATTTTTGGGAAAAGGGACACTTTTAAGAATTAAAAAAAAAACACACAGTAAACTTAGCCAATTTTTTGGTATAATGTGAAAGATGTTGTTACGGCGAGTAAATAGATACCAAACATGTCACACTTTATAATTGCATGCACTCGTGGAATGGCGACAAACTACGGTACCTAAAAATCTCCATAGGCGACCCTTTCAAAGACCCCCGATCCCTCCTTTGCACTTCACAGTATTCAGATCCCTGAAAATGGTGATTCTGAACACTGTATATTTTTTTTAAACCGGTGCCATTGGCAGTGGAGTAAACGGGAAGTGACGTCATGATGTCGCTTCCGCGTTTACAATTAGAAGGCTGGAACGAAGCCATACATGGCTTCATTCCAGACTGTCAGCAGCCTCCGGAGGTGGATCGGGAGGCCCGGTAAGATCGGCGGGAGGTGGCGGGAGGGGGGGACGTCCCCTCCCGCTCCTCCGGTATAACAGCCGAGCGGCTTTTAGCCGCATCGGTTGTTATAATCTGATAGCCGATCGCCCGCTCTACAACATGGTACCGGGATGATGCCTGCAGCTGCGGGCATCATCCCGTTATAACCCCAGAAAGCCGAGTACGCACATCTGCGTACGCTCGGTGGGAAGCGGTTAAAGCATAGAATAGAGTGTAGATTTTCCTGAGGGGGTTGGGCTAGCTTGGGAGTTCCCAGGGAGCCTGGTGCCTTCCAGGGAGAGTGTGGGGTCCCAGCACGGTCCAAGGCAGCCTGGGCCTTTGCTGGGAGCCACCGCAAGTGTCATTTTGGCAGATACCGGCCGAGGCTGAATAGAAGAAGCTGTCCAGCTTGCAGGGCTGCAGCACTTCCTTTCTCCCGCAGGGCATAGCTGGTGATTACTTGAAGCTGTGGGAGCAAAATCACCACGTTTGGATGTGGTGAGGCTCTGGGAGTCGCTGTATTCTCTGGCAGCCGAACGGAGCTCTGTATTCAGATTGCCATTAAGCAGTGCAGTTGCCCAGAATTTTTCATTTTTTATTGTTTTACTTTAAGCATCATTAAAATCACTGCTCCTTTAAAAACAATCTTATTTAAAAACATTTTTTGCATTGATACATGTCCACCAGAGCAGTACCCAAGCCCCCATACCATTTTATGTCCAATAACTTGCATATAAGCATTCCAAATGGGAACTTTTTCCATGTTTAGGAGTTCTGGTGCAAACCGAACCGGGGGGGTTTGGTCCAACTCTAATTCAAAACGTAAAACCATATAAAAGGAATACTACAGTAAGAATCTGAATAAAATTAGAAGATCATGAAACTAACTTATATGGAACGATATATGGTGTTATATTTGAAAGTACCAACTGTCAGAAGCATGTAACGCTCCTGTTCCATGGGAACTGCTGGACTCATTTCAGCATCCTGGTTTTCGCTGAATTGCTCACAGCCTGTCTAACTGTCCACCTGCAGGGTGATTGATATAGACACAGCCACTGAGTGGAGACTAAACCTGTTTTAAGCCTGCCAAGCCCTTAGTGTCATGCTTGTAATAGTATTTGCAACACATACTTCAAGCTCAATGTTTGCCTGTCTTGGTCCCTTGCCTTGACCTTTGCCTTCATCTAATCCCCGCCCAGCCTACTAATTTGGATTTCCTTGTTATCAACCTCAGATTGGACGTTGGACTAAACTCTGCCTGCCTGCACCTCCCTTAGGTGGTATCCAGGCACTATAGCACTGTGTATAAGACCTGAGGGAAACTGCGTACTGTTAGGCCTGCTTGCCTTATAAGGAAAGTGGGCTGTTATAGGTGAAGAACAGAACTAGCTATAGTGCCTGACCACCAACGTTAGGGGTAAGTATAATACCAACAGCCCAATCAATTGGTAACACCTTACATAGAACAAAGAAAAAGGTCTTTTTGTATACTTATATGTCTTGAATCAATCAACAGATTATTTAAATAAAAATCAATAATTGTATTGCAATTTTGAATAAAATAGTTATAAAACAGTGCATCAGTTTTCCAGAGACCCCATAGGGAACCCTATAAGGAAGTAATAACACTTACTGAACATATTTGTTGGATCTTAATTGCAGATTATGCATAAAACAATATCATTCATCCACAATATCATTGATGGAGTGCCCAGTTCTCTATGTGTTTCTTAGGCCTAAGGCCTTCTTCCTCTGAAATATATGTCACAACTTAATAATAACACATTAACTTATCATAGCAGCAATCCCAAAGAAGTCTCATAGTAACTTACACTCTGTGAGTGCTAATAGCATAAGAGAAATTGTAGTAAATAAGTGTAAGTGTAATAAATATGCATATAGCTTCTAAACTCCTATAGTGTCACCAGCACCAATAGAATAATAGCAATAAATTGAAGCAGCGCTATATATACAGTTGTGGCAAAAAGTATTTGCCTCCTTCCTGATTTTTTATTTATTTGCATATTTCTCACGCTTAAATGATTCAGATGATCAAACAAATTTTAATATTACAGAAAGATAACCCAAGTAAATCCAAGATGCAGTTTTTAAATTATTTTTTCATATGTAAAGGAAAAAAGGCTGTCCGAACCTGCCTGGCCCTATGTGAAAAAGTAATTGCCCCCTCCCATGCTGATAGTTACATAGTTACATAGTAGGTGAGGTTGAAAAAAGACACAAGTCCATCAAGTCCAACCTATATGTGTGATTTTGTGTCAGTATTACATTACATATCCCTGTATGTTGCGGTCATTCAGGTGATTATCTAATAGTTTCTTGAAGCTATCAATGCTCCCCGCTGAGACCACCGCCTGTGGAAGGGAATTCCACATCCTTGCCGCTCTTACAGTAAAGAACCCTCTACGTAGTTTAAGGTTAAACCTCTTTTCTTCTAATTGTAATGAGTGGCCACGAGTCTTATTAAATTCTCTTCTGCGAAAAAGTTTTATCCCTATTGTGGGGTCACCAGTACAGTATTTGTAAATTGAAATCATATCCCCTCTCAAGCATCTCTTCTCCAGAGAGAATAAGTTCAGCGCTCGCAACCTTTCCTCATAACTAAGATCCTCCAGACCCTTTATTAGCTTTGTTGCCCTTCTTTGTACTCGCTCCATTTCCAGTACATCCTTCCTGAGGACTGGTGCCCAGAACTGGACAGCATACTCCAGGGGCGGCCGGACCAGAGTCTTGTAGAGCGGGAGAATTATCGTTTTATCTCTGGAGTTGATCCCCCTTTTAATGCATGCCAATATTCTGTTTGCTTTATTAGCAGCAGCTTGGCATTGCATGCCATTGCTGAGCCTATCATCTACTAGGACCCCCAGGTCCTTTTCCATCCTAGATTCCCCCAGAGGTTCTCCCCCCAGTGTATAGATTGCATTCATATTTTTGCCACCCAAATGCATTATTTTACATTTTTCTACATTGAACCTCATTTGCCATGTAGTCGCCCACCCCATTAATTTGTTCAGGTCTTTTTGCAAGGTTTCCACATCCTGCGGAGAAGTTATTGCCCTGCTTAGCTTAGTATCGTCTGCAAATACAGAGACTGAACTGTTTATCCCATCCTCCAGGTCGTTTATAAACAAATTAAATAGGATTGGTCCCAGCACAGAACCCTGGGGAACCCCACTACCCACCCCTGACCATTCCGAGTACTCCCCACTTATCACCACCCTCTGAACACATCCTTGTAGCCAGTTTTCAATCCATGTACTCACCCTATGGTCCATGCCAACGGACCTTATTTTGAACAGTAAACGTTTATGGGGAACTGTGTCAAATGCTTTTGCAAAATCCAGATACACCATGTCTATGGGCCTTCCTTTATCTAGATGGCAACTCACCTCCTCATAGAAGGTTAATAGATTGGTTTGGCAAGAACGATTCTTCATGAATCCATGCTGATTACTGCTAATGATATCGTTCTTATTACTAAAATCTTGTATATAGTCCCTTATCATCCCCTCCAAGAGTTTACATACTATTGATGTTAGGCTAACTGGTCTGTAATTCCCAGGGATGTTTTTTGGGCCCTTTTTAAATATTGGTGCTACATTGGCATTTCTCGGATGCAAGCCATCTGGTCCCAGTGATTTATTAATGTTAAGTTTCTCAAGTCTAATTTTAATTCCATCCTCTGTTAACCATGGAGGTGCTTCCTGTGTTGTGTCATGAGGATAAACACTGCAGTTTTGGTTACTGAAGCCCTACGATTCACTCGTGAAGACTGAGGAGAAGAATAAATTCAATACCTTTGCCATCTCCCCATCCTTTGTAACCAGATGTCCTTCCTCATTCTTTATGGGGCCAATATGGTCTGTCCTCCCTTTTTTACTGTTTACATACTTAAAGAATTTCTTGGGATTTTTTTTGCTCTCCTCCGCTATGTGTCTTTCATGTTCTATCTTAGCCATCCTAATTGCACCCTTACATTTCTTATTGCATTCTTTATAAAGTCTGAATGCTGAGGATGATCCCTCAACTTTGTATTTTTTGAAGGCCTTCTCCTTTGCTTTTATATGCATTTTTACATTGGAGTTAAGCCATCCAGGATTTTTGTTCGCTCTTTTAAATTTATTGCCCAATGGGATACATTGGCTAATGCCCTTATTTAATATGCTCTTAAAGCATAATTGACGGAACCATGAATTCTGAGCTCTACCAGAAAATCCTAAAGGAGAATGTCCAGCCGTCAGTTCGTGACCTCAAGCTCAAGTGCACTTGGGTTATGTAGCAGAACAATGATCCGAAACACAACAGCAAGCCCACCTCCAAATGGTTCAAACAAAGAAAAATTTAGGTTTTGGAGTGGCCTAGTCAAAGCCCAGACTTAAATACAATTGAGATGCTGTATCATGACCTTACGCAGGTCGTTCATGCTGGAAAACCCTCCAATGTGACTGAATTAAAACAATTCTGCAAACAAGAGTGGGACAAAATTGCTCCACAGCAATATTAAAGATTCATTGCCAGTTATCAGTTGTTGCCACCAATGGTGACACAACCAGTTATTAGGTTTAGGGGGCAGTTACTTTTTCACATAAAGCCAGGCAGGTTTGAACAGCTTTTTTGCCTTAATAAATGAAACCATCATTTAAAAACTGCATTTTGTATTTACTTGGGTTATCTTTGTGTAATATTAACATTTTTTTTGAAGATCTGGGTCATTTAAGCGTGACAAATATGCAAAAAAAATCAGAAAGTTGGCAAATACTTTTGAATGTTGAAACACGTCTAGGGCAGACCACATGGCTTGCTGCATTTGGGATTTGTTCTGAGTCTCTCCTGGGAACCACCATGAATGATCTGCTCTTCTCTGAGGTGGTGAGATTATCAGAACTGCTATGACCATTGCTGTATGAGTTACCTGAATGCTGTTTTATATTGAAATTTGTGTAAGTGCAATACCTAAGGGTCAGTATCACACTATGTGGATTCCTTTCCTCCTATATGCCTGAGTGATTAAGAGGATTGCGGGTGTGTTCAGTCCGAATGGTTCAGGATCAGGATGTCATTCATCTGTCGGTTTTGATGGTTACTGAATTCCCATGCTGATGTCCTGTAGCTACTGAGCTTAAATCTGGATTTATCCATTAAGGCGATTGTTTTTTAGGAGTTTGGTTCAGTGATGTGAACTGCTTTCTAATATGAGAAATTACCCAACACCAGGACTGTCACAATTTTTATAATTTTAAATAGTTTGTTTTTGCTCATAAGTTCTTTTATTTAATTTTTATTTACAATTTACTATGACATACTGAATCAGAGCATGATCCCCTCCCGTCGGTGACTGGGCGCCAGGGTAATATTCCAACATGATAACGACTGCAAACACACCTCCAAGACGACCACTGCCTTGCTAAAAAAGTTGAGGGTAAAGGTCATGGACTGGATAAGCATGTCTCCAGACCTAAATCCCATTGAGCATCTGTGGGGCATCCTCAAAGGGAACTCCATGCCCAAGAGGGTTAAGGCAGTGCTGGTAAATAATGGTGGCCACTGGCCACACAAAATATTGACACTTTGGGCCAAATTTGGACATTTTCACTTAGGGGTATACTCACTTTTGTTGGCAGTGGTTTAGCCATGAATGGCTGTGTGTTGAGTTATTTTGAGGGGACAGCAAATTTACACTGTTATAGAAGCTGTACACTCAATACTTTACATTGTAGCAAAGTGTCATTTCTTCAGTGTTTTCGCATGAAAAGATATAATAAAAAATTTACAAAAATGTGAGGGGTGTACTCACTTTTGTGAAATACTGTATGTAGTGCTGCTTCACTTTATTGCTAATAGCATAAGAGAGACATCGAGCAATGGGCATCTCATCACTGATATTGTAAATAAATTATGTTGTAATATGCATAATCTGCAATTAAGATCCAATAAATATGTTCAATAGATTTTATGATTTGGGTACAGGTTTCCTTAGGGGGATTCTGGAAAACTTGATGCGCATGTCTGTAATTTATACAAAGATTTTTTTTTATCATTCAATACATACTGTATGAGTAACTGATAAGTCCCTTTGCTTAGCTCCTTATAAAACAAAAATGATGAAAAAAAAGGCTATTGGGGAAACCTTCCCAGTGTTACTACCAAGTAATCAATCCAATTACTTGGCAAAGAGCCTTTTAGCAAAAGCATGTTGACATTGATTACAAAATGGTTATCCAATGCTCAATTATTAAATGTGCTAAAGTACTCCCCTATGTTAACATGTAATCAACTTGATTACCATTTGACATGGTATGAAAAAAGTATAGCAAAATGATGACCTGTTGTCATTTAGACCATAAACCGAGTTCAGCAACATTTTTTGTTTGAGACAAATTCATGTAACATTAAAAAGCAATCATAAGAATCCTATAGCTGAAAAGATTTGTTTCAGAAAGGCTGCAGCTTCCTTTTTCTCATTTACAGTGCGATTTTCTGAAAAATGTAATTCAAATTAAAAGAAGCATCTGTGACAGACCTAGCCGGGAAAGAGACTTTTGGAGGGGACAGTATGCTAGCCTCTTGCCGATCGATCAGGGGCCCTTGCATTTGGGGGAACGGTGCTCTTTGTGAGCTGTATGTCTGGGGACCCTGGATTTGCCATATTGGAATAGTGGCTGATTCATAATGCTGGGACAGATACTGTTAGGAGATGCTGATGTAAATTCCAACACCTGTCTGTCTATTGTCTGCTAAAATGTGTATTGTAAATAAGTCTACTATGGGATCTAAGAGTCATTAGATACCCATTGTTATTTGTGTTAATTAACTCTGCTATTGTGTGAAGAAGAGTCTATGTTGATTGTGATAATGTTGATTGGATTTTCTGAACTACAAGACGGCCAGTCTGGCCTAACGGTCATGTCTGAGTCATCTAGTCTGTCTAAAGGGATTAGGATTAGTTAATTAGCTCATGTTAATTAGGTTAATTAGGTTACAGCTGTATTGTTGGAGTAATATGAGCAGGAGGTCTGCACCTCCACTATGAGTGTATAAAAGCCTGTATTTTGTCAATAAAGATAGATTCCTGTTTGAACTTACATACAGCCTGCCTGGTGTTTGTTCTGAGCTATCACAACTGGGTTAGAATGGCACATAGCTGAAGTTCTAATCCCGGAGCATTGGATGACCAAACCATCAGACGTTGCGATCTGCAATCTGATTCAATAGCTGCAGAGGAGTGTTGGGAGAGTGGAACCGAGCGAGCAAGGGGCTCGTTACAGCATCTAAGACTGGATTGTCAAACCAAAATAAAATATCCAAAACCTTGTTAGGATTTTCACACAGCTTAATGGGAAAAATCCCAGCTGCTTGTAAAGAAGTAATCAGTAATCTGGAGGATCTAGGTCAATATTGGGCATATGAGCATATATATGTGATGCCCTAGCCTTTTCAGGTTTGATGATACTAGCACCTTGACAGCGTTGGAAAGACTATGAAGAATGAAGATTAGACAGAAAAAAAACAATATTGGCCTATTTTCAGGGGGAGGTTGGTAGGTACTTGAGTCTTGGTTTGTTTAACCACTTCCTGCCCAGCCTATTGTAAAAAGATGGCTGGGTGGGACATTCATCATGTCACGGGCCGAGTTGCAGAACTATCTGTCACTGGCTATATCCACCGGACACAGCCAGTGACAGATTAGTGTACTGTCCCACTGCCGGCACCATGTGATCGCTGTAACCAATCACAGCAGAACACATGACAGTTCTAAACATTGGATGGTTTCCTTTCATGCCATTTATTGTGTACAGTTGTGTTGTTAGCTGTAATTGGTCAAATTGATCAAATGGTACAGACAAGGCCAATCACAGCCCATATGTACCATGTGATTAGCTGTAGCCAATCACAGCTAATCACAACAATACACACTGAATGAATCAATTTTATTCAGTAAAATTCAGTAAGAAATCATAATGTGTACAAAAAAAAGTCCTGATCACTTCCCCAAAGTAGTGCAGTGTTACTATGGTACACTATATTGCTCTGTTCACAGTGTGTTAAAAAAAAAGAAATAATAAAAAAAGGATAAAAACATATAATAAAAAATAAAAAAATAAAACAATTGTATTATTTTTATTTTTTTTATACACACTGTCAGTGTCCCTGATCAAACCAGTTATATGATGACGCTGTACTGAACTGATAACAGTATGTAAAAAAAAAAAAAAAACTTTCCAAAAAAGTCATTTTAGGGATATTTGTACTGTCCTGGCATTTACAGGCCTCAGGAAATGGGATAGGTCATCAGTACATCAGGACTGATCAGTTTTCAGATGTACAGTATATATAATATTTTGTAGACTCTATAACTATCCCACAGACTAAATAATAAACACCAATTTGGGTTATTTTCATCAAAGAAATGTAGCAGAATACAGTTTAGCCCGAATTTATGAAGACAGGTTATTTCTTTGCAAACTTTTATAACAGAAATGACAAACATTTTTTTTTTTTTTAATTTTCAGTCATTTTGTATTTATTTTATTGATTAGATATCACCAGAAGAAAGCTTTATTTGTACAGAAAAAAATGATAAAAATGTCATATGGGTACAGTGTTGCATGACCAATTGTCATTCAAATTGCAACAGCGCTGAAAGCTAAAAAATGGCCGTGGCAAAAAGGGGCGTCAAGTGCTCTGTATTGAAGTGGTTAAACAATGCTGTTTTTGTTACCTGTAGTTATGACGATGCATAATCACATCTATTAACAGTTTAGTTGGATCAGAATAAAGCTCTCTGTGTCCCATCAGATCTCATTCTGTCTGGCATGCATGCCATAAATAGTTTAAAAAACATCTGTTAAGATCACTAACAGTCTCAGAAACACCATATACCTGTAGGTTTTTTCATCCAGTCCAGCTATCTAGATCTTCTTAGAATTCTTTCATGAAATGCACTTTTTTCTTCCACCTCTAATGCTGCGTACACATGGTCGGAATTTCCGACAACAAATGTTCGATGGGAACTAGTTGTCAGAAATTCTGACCGTGTGTAGGCACCATCGGAGCATTTTCTGTCGCAATTTCCGACAAACAAAATTTGAGATCTGGATCTCAAATTTTCCGACAACAAAATCCGTTGTCGTAAATTCCGATTGTGTGTACACAATTTCGACGCACAAAATTCCACGCATGCTCGGAATCAAGCAGAAGAGCCGCACTGGCTATTGAACTTCATTTTTCTTGGCGATTTGTGTGACCATGTGTATGCAAGACAAGTTTGAGCCAACATCCGTTGGAAAAAAAACATGGATTTTGTTGTCGGAATGTGCGATTGTGTGTGTAGATGATTTTAACCTTTGTACAATACAATTCTTGATATTTTATTTCAATAGTACTGTCACAGTCCTTTAGATAGTGGTTAGGGTTCCTTTTGTGCATGATATAATTAGGATCTCACTAGTGGCCCCTCCTCCCGAATCCTTGGTTTCAGTATAAGTATTCAGTACAGATATATTCTTCAGCCAATAGATGGCAGTGTTTATACATTTTTAGCTACATCTATGGTAAACTCTTTGTCTTCTGTATAATAAAGTTCCTGTTTCCTGTCTGCAGTTAAGCAGCAAAGCCCATGTGGACTGTGCACTGTCTGTTCTGTAGGGCTATGTACAGAATTTCTAACAGTCTGACACTGTGTTTCCCAATGCAGTGCAACGCATGATTGATAAAAATTGTATTTGTGCTGCTTCATGTGACCTTGCTTGTCTCATTTTTATATTTCAATGTTTTTATTCAAGTTTTCAAATGGACATACAAAATTAGCATTTGTCGTTATAGGTGAGAAAAAAAATTGTACATGGACAAGGCATTGTAGGTCAGTTATATAACTGTTATAGCTTTATACACTGACGTTTATATATTACATCATTCAACTATTAGGGTCAAAACTGAACCAAACTTGCGACCCACTAACTGGACTGCCGCATGGGCCCTAGAACCATATGTGGCACCAGAGTCCACGCGATGCCAGGCACAAGCAGAAGAAAAAAGAAACAAGAGAAGAAACAGGGATAGTGAAATAGCTGAAAGAGGAAGGAAAAGAAAAAAAGAAAGGGGGGTAAGAGGTAGGGAAATGGATGCACTCCAGTCCCAGAGGAAGATCCTCTAGTGTCAGGTCAACTCGTTATGTAGTTGTGAGATATCTGATCCAGGGGTCCCATATTTTATTAAACCAAGCGACCTTGTCATTTAGAATTGTCGAAAGATGTTCATTAATCATTATCCATGAAAGTTTAGCTTTCAGTAGGTAGAATGGGATCATGGGGGACCTCCAAGATTTGGCTATAGAAATTCTTGCTGCGACAAATATAAATGTTATAAGTCTTTGCATTGGTTTTGATGCCCTCTCCACTGGGCATCCCAGCAATACGTGCAAAGGCGACTTAAAGAGGTTCACTTGAGTTAAGGAGTATATAAGATTGTATGTACGTATCCAGAACCGTCTCACTTTCGGACACGTCCACCATGTATGGTACATGGTGCCATCTGTGTTACGTCCTCTAAAGCACCACGGGGACGCCCCTGGGACAAAGGTTGCTACTCTCTCTGGGACCATGTACCACCTCATCAAAACATTATAGTTTGCTTCTATCAAGGAGGTATTAATAAGCGATTTAGATGCGTTCTGTATTATTTTGCTCCATTCCTCTATTTCTAAGTCAGTATCCATATCTTGCTCCCATTTATGCATATAGAACAATTTTTGAGGAGTTGGGGATAAAATAACATAAATCTGTGATATGTGGCCGGTGTGTTTGTCGAAAGTCCTACAGAGGTTTCCACTGAGGTGAATGTGGTAAGGTCAGAGGTGCGATTTAATGTCGCCAAGAAATGGGCTGAGTGTAGCAAAAATTCCGAGTTTGGAAGGCTATATTTTTCCTGTAGGACTGATTTCGACAAAGCACCTCTGTGATCACAGAGATCCGCTATTCGTAGCAAACCTTTGTTAGTCCACCATGAGAAAACTTGGGGATGGAGACCTGGGGTGAACGAAGGATTATTAAACAGTGGGGCTAAGGGGGTGTGCTGGGATTTAAATTTGTGGGTAGTTACCAGCCGATCCCATAAATTTAGAGAAAAGGATAAAGTCGGGCACAGTATGGTCAGTCTGTCTTTCCCTTTCATCCACATTAAGTGGCTAATCTCTCTATCAGGGTATAGGGAGGACTCCAGCGTCATCCAGAGCGGTCTGGGCTGTTGCGTGTGGAATCGGATTAGTTGGAATAATTGTGCTGCATGGTAATATTTAAGCAAATCGGGCATTCCAAGGCCTCCTCTCGATTTCGATGCATATAATGTTCGTCTGTTCACCCTGGGTCTCTTGTGTCCCCATATATATAATCTAGTAGTTTTGCCTGAAACTTCTGTAGTTCTTTACCTACTATCGCTATAGGAAGGGTCCTGAACAATAACAGCACTTTTGGTAAAATGGTCATTTTGACTGAGCACAGCTGCCGAACCATGACGGGGGGCTACCTGACCATCTCTTGAGGTCCTCTAATAATTTTCTAAATAGTGGGGGATAATTGTATTTATATAGTGTTGTAAGGGTCGGAGTCAGAAAGATGCCCAGGTATGGTAAGGTCTCATTCTACCATTTAAAGGGGAAAGATCTTTGCAGAGCTTGAACTATATGTTTTTGTAAGGAAACATTAAGTGCCTGAGATTTAGAGTGATTTACTCTCAGGCCTGTAAATGCCGTAAAGTGTCTTAGTACCACATGTAGGTTAGGCAAAGTGGTGACTGGGGAGGAGAGGATCAGCAAAATATCATCCGCGAACATCATGCACTTATGTTCGCGACCTGCACAGTTAACACCCAATATGTCTGGGTGTTTGCGAATTTTGATGGCCAGTGGCTCTAAAGCCAAGATGAATAATAGGGGGGACAGGGGGCAGCCCTGATGGGTCCCTCTGTGTATGTATATATTTTGTGACTGGTAGCCCTTAACTACAAGGTTTGGCATGGGAGCGCTATATATTGTTTTAAGCGTGGTCAGGAAGTGTGAACCAAACCCATATTTTTTTAGAATGAAGAAAAGATAGTCCCAGGATAGAGAACCAAATGCTTTATGTAGGTCTAATGAGACCAGCAATGCACCTCTCTGGCCTCCTCCATCCCAGCCTGAATTTAAAGCAGATATTATGTCAATAATACGTCTGGTCTGATCTGGGGCTTGTCTATTGGGAATGAACCCAGTCTGGTCTGGATGGATGTATTTAGTTAAGAACGAGTTTATACGGGTGGTTAATATCTTTGTCAGTAATTTAAGGTTGACGTTTATCAACGAAATGGGACAGTGGTTCGCAAAGTTCCCATGGTCTTTATTTGGTTTAGGTATGACATGTATGAAGGCCCTGTTCTCGTGCAGTGGTAAAGAGGAGCCCTTTCTCAGTTCATTGTAGAAGGAGCAGAGATGTGGAACCAGAATTTCGGTGTACTTGCGGTAATAGTGGCCTGAGAATCCATCCGGACCCAGTGACTTTGACAAAGGGATTTAATAGCTGCTACTAATTCGTTTGCTGTAAACTCTGCTTCCATCATCTCTGCATGGTCGCTAGATAGTGTAGGGAGCTGTATGTCCCACAAAAATTCCTCTGCCTTATTCACACTAAAATCTTTTGGAGAGTCGTAGAGTTTAGAGTAAAATGTAAAGAATTCCTGTAATATAAGCTGAGGATTGTGGGTAGTTTGACCATTCTGTAATCTCAATTTGGGTAGTGCAGGGTTAAATGGTCTTGGAGTGAGCTTTCTTGCTAATAGTCTGTTAGGCTTGTCCCCCTATGTCTAATATCAGTGTCTAGCCCACCTAACGTATTTTTCTGCTTTTGTTGTGAGGCTCAGATTTAGAGCTGTTCTCGCTATATCGATCTGGTTCCTAAGATCCAGATGTGGGTTGTTTTTTTGTACTCATGTGAGTCGGAGTAGCTCTCCCTCTTGTTATTGTATTGTTTGTGTTCGTTCCCCTTTGACTCTGGTAGCTAGTTATATTAATTTACCGTGTATGGTGGCCTTGTGGGCTGTCCAAACCATAGTTGGGGAGGAGGCTGAGGAGGGATTGTCCTGGAAGTATTGTTGTAGGATCGTTTCTACTTCTTTGGCAATAATAGGATCATTTAATAAGGATCCGTTTAATCGCCAAGAAGGCTGTCATGATTTAGACCATAGGTCTGTTCAGACGACTTGGATGGAGGAGTGGTCTGACCATGCCATGGGAACTATTTTAGTTTACGAAATATACGGGAGCAAGGGAGACAGCGTGAGCAAATGGTCAATGCGCAAATACGTTTTGTGTACGTGCGAATAAAATGTAAAGTCTCTAGTGGTGGGATGAGCGTCTCTCCAGAGATCAATTAGATCATAACTATGTAGAAAGCGTGCTATTGCACTACTCTGTTTTGGGGTGTGTTTCAGGATCGTCCTTCCAGGATCAGACTGATACAGAATCTGGTCTAGAGAGGTGTTGCTATCTCTGACGAACATCACATGACCCACCAAATGAGGCATTATTACTTCAAGCATCATGAGAAAAAACTGTAATTGGCCCACATTGGGGGGCGTAGTAGGAGAGAAAGGTGACCGCACTGTCATTAATCTTCCCAGCTACCATGATGTAGCGGCCCTCTCTTTCTCCTATTACATTAGTGGGAGTGAAGGGGACCTGTTTGGCAATGCATATAGCTATTCCTCATTTTTTATCTATTCTGTTAAACAGGTAAGTTTACCTGTCGGGTATTTTGCATTTAAATATTTCAGGACTGAGGTTCGTGAAAAGTGTGCCTCCTGTAGGAGTAAGATGGCTGTCCCCATTTTGTTGTATTGCTGAAAAGCCTTTGCCCTTTCGATCGGGGAGTTCAAGCCCTGTACATTATGTGTAAGGATAGTATAGGTCGGTTGGGGTCTACTGGTCATGGTGGTTCAGCAAGCTGTACTCACGTTTTAGCTGCTGCAAGAGGTCTGTTCGGGAGTCCTCGGAATCATATGCTCGGACCCTTACCTGGCGTGGGAGTGCATCCAAGGGAGAAGAAAGCCAAAGGGAAGAAAAAGGAAAGGAGTTAGAAATTTTGAGGTAGAAATAACATTCCGTTTTTTTTGTTGTGTTAAAGGTAAAACCTGTTAACAGTATCATCAAACAAAAAGAAAAAGGAAAAAGGATAAACTTGCACACTGTATCACAGTGTGACTGTGGGGGTACCAAGCCCCCGTGTATTTGTTGTGAAGTTGTCTCGCCGGACTGAAAGTTGGCAAAAGAGTGGGATTTACCCTTGTAAGAGAATGATAGTTGGAATGGAAATGACCACCAGTATTTAATCTGATAATTAATAAGCTGATTTAGAAGTGGTTTCAGCGCTCTCCTCTTCTGGATTGTCGTCTGGGCTATGTCTGCAAAGATCTGTATCGAATGTCCACTCCTGAGATAGAAATGGCTCATTAATGTCTAGCCTCCAACATAATTTTTTCTTTGATGTGATAGAAATGTGGCTTAACTATCACATCGCGTGGCAGGCCGTCTGGTCTGGGAGCTGTCAGGGCACAATGCACTCTATCTAGTTCTAGCTGGTGAGGGGAGATGTCCGGTATCAATTGCTTCATTAGGGCATGTATCGATTCTTCTAGGTCTATTTCTGATTCCGGAGGCCCCGTACACAGAAGTTGTACCTCCTAGACCTGTTTTCTAAGTCCTCGATCTTTGCATTCGCTTGGTCTAGTTGGTCCTGTAGAGACGTGATCATCCTAGAATTTTGGTTCACTTGTTTTATCATTCCATCCATTTTGGACTCAATTATGTCCAACTTCTCCCCTATGTTTTGGAAGTCGTCTTTCATGCCTGTAGTAATAATGGTGCTAGCTAGAAGAACTGTGTCTCCTGAGTATGTGGTGGCAGGGGCAGGTGGCTGAGAAAACACAGAACTGTTTTGATTTAGGGCTACTTTAGCAAGTTCGGCCATTTGCCTATCTGTGGAGGAGGCTGTGGACTCTGAAAACAACAAGGGCCTGTCTGAGGAGCCCGACAAGGGAGACAGCTGCGGATGCTCACTCTCTGGGGAGGGAGGCCCTTCCTGGGATTGGGATAAAAAAGGGGTCCCTGTGGACCTCAGCTAGGAATTTAATACCTGGGCAGGGTGGCTCTGTCCCCTGGGCCTGGCCTCCTCCGCGTGTTGTATCTCCTGTTCTGGGCACCATCTTGGTCTGGGGGGCCGCTGCTGACTCTGGGCACTCTCCTGCTCCATGGCTCCTTGACCAGGCTGTTGAGCTGCCCAAGAGGTCTGGTGATGGGCTTGTGGGCTGCAGCGGTCTGTGTCTCCCCCTCCCTGCTTCTTCGCGGTCTGTGGAGTCAGCTGCTGGGTCTGTGAGCCACCGCGCGCCGTGTCTCCCTTCCCCGGCGCCATCTTAGCCTGGGGAGACTGCTGCTGGGCCTGGGAAGCACGGGTCATTCAGGGTTGCTGGGGGGGTTTTGGGTTGCCGTTCCCCGCCGCCCTCCCACTCCCGAATCTAGGACTGCCGGTCAGGTGGTGTTCTGATCGTCCCCTATCGCTATGTAATTAGCTTTTGTAGGCCGGAGATGTGGGGGCTCGGTCAGTACATGACTGATCATGGTGCCACGCGCATGCGCACTAACTGCTTGTCTCATTTTTATAGTTAATAAGGAAAACTACTGTAAGTGGTTGCCATTTTACTATAGGTTTTGCAAATCAGCCCTTCTGTGTTGCAGTCTGTAATGATATCACATTAGAGTTATCATGCAAAAACATGTAATTATTAGTATTCCTAATCTAAATCATGAGCCTTTTTGAACATTCAGTGCAGATCATATGAATCACAACTAAAACCTCTAACCCCCACCTTGCCTTTAAGCATTAATATAAGCATGTAACATAATTATTCCATCTTCTTATTTTTGAATGTCATAATACAAACACCAAAGTACTGCTACCAAACTTTGAGTCAGAGCTGTAATTTATTACAGCAATTGTGTGTAACCATATTTGAATACATGGCTGGAAATATAGTATCATTGTGAAAGATGGAACATCATTTTTATGCCTGCTGACACAATGTTGATATCACTATATACCTGGAAATAAGTGCATACTTCTGGTGGTAAAAAAAGATAACTAATGTTTATTTGTCTGGAAACTTCTTATCATCCATTTTCAGCAAGCTTAAAGGGGATATGTTTTTCTATGTGCTTGTTAGGTTAGGTAGCCTTGTTTTATATTTTTCCTTTGGGACCTAATAATTTAGAGCACTGCATAAGCTATAACATATATCTTACTTAACTAGCTGGAACACAGTTTAATGTTTTCTAAAAGACCTTAAGCTGTTTTATGTCTTTTTACAAAATGTTCTAAATAGAGCTTGCATAAAAACAATTATTACAATTAAATATATTGGTATTTCCTAATCCATATGTGACTTTCAAGCCTTTTACTGTTATCAGAACATGGATAGCCTAATTTTGTTTCAACTACTATAATTGTGAAATTTATTTAGAAGAGAATAGTAAAAGTAGAACAATCGGCAAAGCTTTTGTTTAATTTTGGACAGAGTAAGAGAGGGTTATAACCCTGTCAGCTTTTTATTTTTTTCTTGCATTTGTGTCCCATTGGGGAGATCAACTGTCACTTCCTGTCCCATAGACAAAACAAAAAAGTAAGAGGAAATCCCATAAAATTAAGGAAATCCCTTGGGGCCCCCAAGGTCACCAGAACTAGTGTCCCCACTCCTGGGACAGCCCAAAATTTTGGATTTTTGTTTACTTTGACTTTAAGTGATAATGGTAAACATGGCATATAGAGAGGATGAATCTCCCTAATAGCAATAATAGCAATAAAAAACTAAAAGCACAGACTGCAATAAAAAAACAAAACAAAAAAAACAAATAGGGGTTTAATCCCTCTTCACTCTGTCTAAAACTAAAAAGAAAAATGTTTGTCTTTAATTATACTCGAAAGCTCCTAGCTTATCATGGGGACATGTGTGGGAATAAGCATTTTTTTTCCTGAGCACTTTTTTGAAGATAATTTTTGCACAAGAGATTGTTGATAAACTTTTTATGAACTGCATTATCAAATCAGTCTTTAATTTCCTTTAAAGATTTAGCATGCTTTTATATGATATTTTGTATATATGCACTATGCATAATTATAGAGGAAAATAATTGAGGCACTTTTTAGCACAGCAGGAGGGAGGTGCATCGTTGCACAGAGAATAATCATACACATTTGCTTTTTATATAATTTTTATATGATTTAAATACTGAATGTTTTCTGTGCTTCTATATATTGCAAAAGAATCATTTTTCATACACAATTGGAGGCAGGGTATTGTAGTACGCATTGACTTATATACGTATTTTTTATAATTTTTGTACATGTTTGCTTTTGTGATATGACCTGTCATAAGAGTTTGTGAGGGAGATATTTTGTAGCACCACACCAACATTACTTTTGTCATTTATACTCCTGATACAGGGGGTGTAAAGTAAGTGTGTAATCACTCAAATTGTAGTTATCTGAATTTGTCAAAAACAAATTCCTATTTACTTGTTTCATCTGCATATGACTGAGAAATGTGTCTGATATCTTAATGTAACATTTATTAAGCTATGAGACAGTATGAAAAAAAGTAAAAAACATCATATGTCTAGAGTCTTGAAAAAAAAAACAACGTAATGCTGATTTCATATGCTCACTGAAAATACACCATCCACTACTTTACAGTAAATATAGTTTAAAGTAGATTCACCTAAAAGACCTAGTTGTTGCCAACATTCCATTCTTGGATCCTGCTGCATCCCATACACAACTTTTAAATATAAGCAGAGAATCTGTCACACTATACATGTTGGATGTGAAAGTAGTTCCCCCCAGACATCTGAACAAAGCCCATTCTTCTATACTGTTTACGTGTCTCAAACCGAAACTCTGGGTGTGATTTCCCTTTGCTGCCTCATTCCTTTGTTATCTGAGTCAATTTTGACAGCTTTTCCAAACACCCAACACCAAAATAAAAAAGAGCTCCAGCATATAGCCTGTGATTGACAGTCATATCTGCATGTTCTCTGTGTAGTGTGGGGATGGGGGATGTATCCTTTCCGTCCAATCATGGCTCAGTGTTCAAATTCCTTATCTGTGCAGTGTGTGCATTCAGATTCCCATCCCCTGCTTTGTGCTGCTGGGAGATACTGACAAATTCTGTGTAAATTATACAGATAAACAGGTATTGCGTATGTAGGAGGATTTGTTTAATCACTTTGTATCCTCTGGGGCTAGTCACTTCAGTGGGTATATGTAAGGGTTAACAACCACTTGAAGGGAGAGTAGGGATAGACAGAACGCTTTTTTTTTTTTTTTTTTTTTTTTTAATGTTTGATAAAGTGGGCAAGAGTTAAACTTTATATCAATCTTTTATTGTAGTCTGTAGTCTGTGATCCCACTGTGGAAATTTTTCCTCACTTCCTATCTCTGTGACACTTGTACAAGAAATGGGAGGAGTTGTTGTCACTAGACAATTAAAGCCCAGAGATTAATAAAAACATTGTCAGACGTTTTTACCCATTTTCTATTACTACTCATGTTTTTGTCTTTGTCAGTATTGGATAAATGAATGATAGACACAATAACATGTTTGGCTGGAGTTTGGCTTTAAATATGCCTCATGTGACTGTTCTTTATCTTATTTAAAAATGATAGAGTACTTTTCATTAATATGGTGCAGCCATGGTATGTTGAAGATATAAACTATTTTGATTACATATGTTGCATTCTATAGTTTTATGCCTGATAGTTTCTTCCCATAAAAACCTGATGAATTAGCTATTGTTTTAAACTATCTGCTTCTAGGATAATTTTTTGGGTGCACTTTGCCTAACTTACAATTTAACTAAAATTGACTGACTGATCAGAAAATGTTACAGTATCTCATGCAATTTCAGTCTGACTGTACAACTTCCTTTGGATCTATCAACAATTATGTGGTATGAGGGTCTGCCTGAATTTAGCAAGAACCAGACAAATTTTGATCAATGTAGGGCCCTTCCTATTCATGAGAATTTAATCAATCAACTTCGAACAGACATCACTGCTAGAAAATTTCAGTTCGATCTGCATTGCAATCAATAGGCTGTAGCCCTGATCAATGTATTCTGACAGCAGGGAGTCATGGGAGTCTCTCCATTGTTAGAATATAGTGACACAGCAGGCTGGATTCCTGCTTCCACATTGAATGTGTGGATGGGAGAATTCGTTCAGTTTTTTTTCTTTTTTTTGTTCTGCTGCCTGATTGAACGAGAAAAACTGAACTATGTATGGCCAGGTTCAATTAAAAGTTCAACTACACTTCAACAAGCCAATGTGTATTTATGTTATCATATTGGAATGTGTTATGCTGTGGGTGTCGTTAGCACTCTCTATTAGTCATTTTAAATATTATGTTGTGGGGGCGTGGCCTGAAGAGCAATGGGGTAGGACGCTTGCAGTGAGTGCTCCGCTTGCCCACACTCCTGCAACAGCATCCTGCTTCAATCCTGCCAATCCTACCTAAACTCTGCACCTCAGCAAGCCAGTCTAGTCCTCTGCCTAGCCCTTGGAGTTATCTGGCCCTCTGGAGTGCCATCCGCGGCCGCGATCACCGGACTTCACTGCCCTGGGGCTGCCTGTAGGACAGACCGTGGCTTCGGCCTAGTCCTCAGAGCGGCGGCCATTTTGCTCCCCCCGGCGGTGGCTTTAACAGATCTCCCAGCTATTCCTTGCTCCCCCGAGACTGCTTTTTACTTGCCTCGGCCACCGGATTGCCTGCGGCCGCTAGCACAGCACCTAAATACCCTGCAGAAGCTGGTGGGATGGTCCGTGGCTCTGGCCTGGTTCCTGAGGCGGCGGCCATCTTGCTACACCCAGTGTCAGCCTTGCAGGTCTCCCTGGCCTGCCTGGCTCCCCAGGGACAAAACTTTGTCAGCCTTGGCTACCGGATCTCCTATCACTGTTGGTGTGGTATCCTCTTCTTCTGTGGCAGCCAGTGGGACAGTGCACGGCTTCGGCCTGGTCCCTGGACGGCGGCCATCTTGCTCCACCTGCAGTGGGCCTGTACAAGTACCCCTGGAAGACGTGATGATGTCACGAAACGCGTAGGGCGGAGCCAGACGACGCGCTGACGTCACCCCCAAGCAAACCGCATTCCAGCAGGACGGGTTTGTCCGAGCTCTGGTGGCCACGGAGCCGGACTTAAGGCTGTTTATTACATCACGCTTTGTAAGTGTGCATTTTTGTTACTTGCTTTTATTCAAAATAAATTTATCAGTTTTACACTATGTGAGCTTCCTCTATGTTTTATGGTATCTTTGCCATGGGTTCGTTGGTGTGGCTGATGATGAGAGGACCTCTGGTGGACATCGTTGGCAGTTCCTAAATTCTGGTTCTCAAAGATTTCTGCTTGCTGTGATCCTCTGTGGTGGGGGGTCATGGCCATCTGGTAAGGAGCAACCCCTTCCATTTTCTGGTGGTGGACCCTCCCTTGCTGTCACGGATTAATACCAATCATCACTTGGACTTTTTTTGGTTTCTGTTGGTGATTTGGACTCATTTAGTTATTATATTTGATGTTTCACTTGATGGGACTTTTTCATATCACTATTTAATGTTTGCACATTATCTTTGGTTTATATATAGCCATTATATAAATATCTTCTCACTGTAGATTTTATATTAAGGTACACAGGTATTAGCGCAACCCCTTATTTTTTCCTATGTTTAGTACTGCAAGACTCTCTGATCCCTTTGAGCCCGGTTACTCCTTGCTATAAATACCCACTCCCACACCCACCAGACCACAATTTATAGTCCCTATTGCGCAGATTAGGGATGAGCCGAACACCCCCCCCGGTTCGGTTCGCACCAGAACCTGCGAACGGACCCAAAATTCGCATGAACGTTAGAACCCCATTGACGTCTATGGGACTCGAACGTTCGAAATCAAAAGTGCTCATTTTAAAGGCTAATTTGCATGGTATTGTCCTAAAAAGGGTTTGGGGACCCGGGTCCTACCCCAGGGGACATGTATCAATGCAAAAAAAACTTTTAAAAACGGCCATTTTTTCGGGAGCAGTGATTTTAATGATGCTTAAAGTAAAAAAAAAAAAGTGAAATATTCCTTTAAATATCGTACTTGGGGGGTGTCTATAGTATGCCTGTAAAGTGGCGCATGTTTCCAGTGTTTAGAACTGTCCCTGCACCAAATGTCATTTTTAAAGGAAAAAATCTCATTTAAAACTGCTTGCGGGTTTAATGTAATGTCTGGTCCTGGCAATATGGATGAAAATCAGTGAGACAGGTCGGCAGGAGGCGGAGCCTAGCGGAGCAGACATGCATTGTTAGAGCTCCACACCGCTGAGGAGAGAAGAGAAGGACAAAGCGGAGCCTGCAGACTCAAAAGGTATCAATTTGAACCATTTTGCCCCTGGGAACAAACTGTGAAAGTTTGGGCAGGAAATATGGTACTGGGAGGAAACCGTGGCAGAAATAAAAATCACCTCACAAAGAGCTCACAGGCACTCACTGCAGCTGAAGCAGCTCCAGTCACCTCACAAGATACAGCATCAGGGCGCTCTCACAGACAGAAAATGTCACAGCAAGACTCTCCATTTGAGTCAGATACAGAACAAATCCTCTCACAAACTTCTCCACAAGCCTCCTCAGTATCCCCAGTAATATTATTACAATTTGAAAAGATGCTTCATAAGGCTTTAAAACAAACCTCAGACCAAATAACAAAAAGCCTAACCAAAGAAATAAGAGAGCTGGGAAACCGCACCACAGCCTTAGAAATAAAAATGGATGAAATTGAAATTACAACCCAAGAAAATATAACAGAATTGGAACAATTAAAAAAAGAGAATTTAATACTTCAAACTAAGCTCGAAGATTACGAAAATAGAGCCAGACGTTCAAACTTGCGCATAAGGGGAATACCTGAAACTGTGACAAACCTGCAATCTACTATTACTGCTCTATTACAAGAACTAAAGCCAGATATCCCTATTGAACGTTTAGAACTGGACAGAGTACACAGAGCCCTCACAGCCAAAAAGAAAGATGGACCCCCACGTGATATAATCACAAAATTTCATTATTACAGAACGAAAGAACAAATACTAATTGCTGCAAGAGAAAAAAAGGAACTTAATTTTCAAGGACACAATTATCAAATTTTTGCTGACCTATCCCAACTTACTATTACTAAAAGACGATCCATGAAACCCCAACTAATGGAACTGCAACGCCACAACATTATGTATCAATGGGGCTTCCCCTTTTCAGTCAGATTTAACTACCAAGGTACAATTTACAGAAGCAGATCAGCAGATGAACTACAACAAACCCTTTTAAAATTAAATCTGACAGAATCCACAAGCAGCAACACTCCCACACGCAGAAGAATGGCATCATCTTCACCTTCAGGCAGCACCCAGAAAATTTCAGAACAAAATGGGAATCATCATTCTCACAAAAGAGGCCGTTATGCCACATCATCCATGGACCAAGAAGATTCAATGGACTGACATCCTAATTCCTGATATCTCTTCATTTATTATACTAAGAGATGGTTCTCTATAAAAAACCTGTATTTATAACTGAATGTAACTGCATTCTGATAGTCACACACTGTGTGGGATCATGTTACATTCCAGTTATATTTCTTATTACTTCTGATTCATATAGCCTTAGAATATATAAGTGAAATAAGGAAATTCTTGTTCAGTTATATATTATCAGGTAATAACAATAGATTTATTACTTTTTAGGACAAATATGTTCAATAATCCAGAAGTAATGGAAGCTTTTTCTTTCTTTTCTTAAAACAAATATATTATTACCTAACTAGTTCCTAGAATTATGTTTTTGTTTATTCTAATCTGAAGCAATACAACCTCAATTTTAGGAGTTAACATATCTAAACAGTTACATATGAATAAAATATGTAATTGTTTACTCTAAAAGGGTTAAAATCCCAAAATAATTCAAACTATCTTCATCAATACCAAAGTTATTAACAGTACCTTTCTAACTGAATTATTTAGCCTAGGGCAAGACTAACCATATACAACCACCCTGGAATAAATAATTTCAACAAAAACTATATTCTGCACTCCAATTAATGAAACATCATTTTGATGTCTTTTGACATAGCACTTCTCTCCTGTAAGCGGAAGATCCGTGTACCCCCATTAGCCCTCCTCATTCTCCCAACCATATTATGTGGGAGTGTGACGAAGGCACTTATTCCCCTGAGAGAGATATTTATTCTCTTTCACGGGTAAATTGTGATTACTTGCAAAAAATAATTTATACAATGTATCATCTAATCTCATATGTTTTTTGTTTACTCTTTACTCCAGAATTCACTGGTTTCTTTTCTATCTATTCATCTCTTCAGTCCACACAGGTTGATCTGCGCAGTCAGCTCTGCATGACAAAAAGTAAGTCAAAACTATTTGATCTATTGCCATGGCACCACTGAATATACTTTCCCTGAATGTTCAGGGAATAAATGTCCCTCAAAAAAGGACCAAAGCCTTCCGTACTTTCCATAACAAGAAGGCTCACATAGTATGCCTCCAAGAAACACACTTCACCAAAGATTGTACTCCAAAATATATTTCTCCTTTTTATCAACAAATTTACACGGCTTCTGCCTGTACCAAGCAAAGGGGAACTCTAATTGCATTTCACCGATCCACACCATTCACCTTATCATCAGAAATTAAAGACCCAGAAGGTAGATACCTGATACTCATGGGTTATATAATGGATACAGCAATCACAGTGATTTCCTACTACGCTCCTAACAAACAACCTACACCATTCCTCTCACATATATTACAAGTGATTAATACACACAAAATAGGAACAGTGATAATGTGTGGGGATTCGAACCAGGTCCTCCTCCCATTTCTAGATAAATCACCTTTTACACCATCCAAAATAACCTCTAGATTACCTTTTTCTCAACTTCTTTCCAAATACAATCTGGTAGATTCATGGAGAGAAAGTAACCCAATGAAAAAGAAATTCACTTATTTCTCGCACCCTCATCAAACCTTCACCAGAATAGATCATATTTTTCTAACAATAGGAATGATACCAGAAATTATTGCATCAGATATAATTCCGATTCCGTGGTCTGACCATAATGCAGTATACACTACTATAGCCTCAGCCATACCAAAAGCGCATGACCCAACGTGGTACTTACCGGACATAATGCTCAAACACCCACTACATCAGATGGCCATTGAACAAGCTTTAAAGGAATACATATCAATTAATAATACAACAGACATCTCCCCAATAACACTGTGGGAAGTTCATAAGCCTGTCTTGCGTGGTACAATACAAAGACAAATGGCACTATTTAAACTGGAACGCAAAAATCTAGCAAAAAAACTAGAACTCAATTTTAATGCAGCCTACATATCATTTCAAGATAATCCATCTCAGAGTACAAAATCTCATCTGGAAAAATCTAGATTGGAATACGATCTATTTCTCACTGAGTCAGTTGATAAATCCCTCAAACGCTCCAAACACAATTTCTACATGAATACAAACAAACCAGGTACATATTTGGCTCGGGCATTAAATTCAACTAACAAATCTTTCAAACCAATACGTTTGAAATTATTAAAAAATGTTTACACTTGTAATCCAGTTAAAATAGTCCATAAATTTCACTCACATCTCGCAACTTTATACAAGACAAACAATGAATTTAATCCTACAGAGGCTGAATCCTTCTTCTCAAAAATAACCTTACCTGAGTTATCTCAGAATCAAAAAAGCAGTTTGGATGAGCCTATAACTATAGATGAAGTTGCTAACGCCATAAAAGACCTAAAACTTAACAAAAGACCAGGCCCAGACGGCTACTCGGCTTTATACTATAAAACATTCTCAGAAATACTCTCTCCCATTCTCACTGAAACGTTTAACAAACTTCTAGATGGACATTCTTTTCGGCAAGAAACACTAATGGCAACTGTTTGTATGATCCCAAAACCCCTTTCTGATGATACTTCCTGTGTGAATTATCGGCCTATCTCTCTGTTAAACCTCGATATTAAATTATTAGCAAAAATAATAGCAAAACGCCTCAATAGCATTATAGGAAAATTAATACATAGAGATCAAGTAGGCTTCATGCCAAATAGACAGGCAGGCGATAATATACGCAGGGCAGTGTTATTGGCACATATTGCTAAAAAACGGAAAATCCCTTTATGTTTTCTATCTCTCGATATTAAGAGGGCATTTGACACAGTATCCTGGCAATATATGCAATATTCATTACAAAAATGGGGTTTTGGACCCCACTTTTTAACATGGATCAAAGCATTATATAATAAACCCAAAGTCTATATAAAATACGCTGGATACAAATCTGATGCCTTTAATATCGAAAGAGGTACCCGACAGGGTTGCCCATTATCTCCTTTATTATTTGCCCTTATACTCAAACCCATGGTCCAATACATCAGAACAAACCAAACTATAACTGGCATTGAAGTAGGAGATATTACACACAAATTATGTATATTTGCAGACGATATATTACTTTTTCTATCATCACCACAGGTCTCTGGTCCTAACTTAATACCAGCTCTTGATGGATTTGCAGCCCTATCCGGCCTTATGATTAATCCTAAGAAATGCCTAGTGCTTAATATTTCACTCACAAACATGGAATTGATCCCGGCTAGGGCTGCACTCCCATTCACATGGGCAGAAAAATCAATCCCTTATCTTGGAATTCATTTAACAGCATCTCATTCTGACTTATTCTCAACCAATTATCCTCCTGTATTAAGACAGATCACAAATCTAATAAAACAATGGTCGCAACTTCCTTTATCCTGGATGGGGAAGATTAATGCAATCAAAATGACTATTCTACCCAAATTGCTTTATCTATTCAGAGTCCTCCCTATTCCAATTCCTTCCTATTTTTTGAGAATAGTACAAAAAAGAGCAACTTCGTTTATATGGGGCTCTTCTAAACCACGTATACCTATACACACACTACATCTTCCCAAAAATAAAGGAGGCCTGGGATACCCTAATTTTACTAACTACTACAGAGCAACACATTTGGCCAGTCTGTCCAAATACCATGCAAAACAGGAAATCCCATTATGGGTATTTATAGAGGCTTCAGAAAATGACCCTCTATTAATATCAAATTTATTATGGCTTGATCCTAAAGACCGCTTTAAAATTCATAATCCCATAACTAAACACTTCTTATCTCTCTGGGATAAACTAAAAACCAAATATCAGTTACAATCTCCACACAATCCTCTCCTTTCTTTTATCAGAAATCCGGCCTTTTATCCGGCATGGATCTACCCAAATTCTTTTAAAGCTTGGACAACATCAGGCATTCAGACACTAAATGACTTCATAGCATCTAAATCATTCCTTTCATTCCCATCGCTTAGAGAAAAATATGATCTACCAAACTCTGAGATATTTAGATATCTCCAAATCAAAAATTTCTATACACCATTCCTAAAGGGGGATACACCATTATCCCAATTATCCATTTTTGAATCAATCTGTACAAAAGATCCATTTGCTAAAGGTACAATTTCATCACTTTATAATCAATTATATGAAGTAGCAAATCTTAATAGACCCTCTTACGTTCAGAGGTGGGAGGAGGACCTGGGACGAACTTTAGAAGACACGGACTGGTCTAACATATGGCTCACATCTAAGTCATCTTCACCCAACATCTTAGCACTGGAGACAAATTATAAAGTCCTAACTCACTGGTACCTTGTACCCGCTAGAGTGGCAAAATATTCACCTAATACCTCAGCTCTTTGTTTTCGAGGATGCCCAGAAATAGGCACATATTTACACATATGGTGGACGTGCCCAGTAATCCAAACCTTCTGGAAGGAAGTCTTCGTGATTGCATCTAAAATATTTAAAAAAATAATACAACCAGATCCATATTTAACTTTACTTAATCTAAAACCGGAATGGTTAACACTCTCTCAATTCAAACTAATGATCCAACTAATAACGGCTGCAAAACAAACAGTGGCCAAGGCATGGAAATCTCCTACATTGGTACTAGCAGAAACAATTCATAGAATGAATAATACAATGTCCCATGCTAAGATGGTAGCCATCGATCAAAATCAAATTCCAAAATTTGAAAAACTTTGGCATCCTTGGATAAAACAACAGTTCCTGTCAAACTTCAATGACTCTGTCCTGTTGCCATGGTAACAGATTAAATGACTTACAGAGACACCCATTCTAAGGCTTCAAAGAGAACTAAAAAGAATAATAAACTGACGAGCGGGACAACCTTGTGGACCATACCTCTACCTTTCAACCCTTTTTCTTCTTTCTCTTTCCTTTTCTCCACCTTACGATTAAAGCTCATTATCAGAATTTATTTGACCTATATACACTCTACTTGTAAACAATATGTATAGTAGGTATAAATCATTTAAATACCTACAAAAGTAACTAAGGAAATTATATATATCTTTAATTTAGGTTTACGTGAACCCAATGTTTAATATTTGAAATTTCATGATATTTACCTATATAAACCCTACTGTAAAACAATGAGCTTACTTTATAGATCCTTGTAAACTTACTTTATGTATCTTTATAACATTGTATACTCAATAAACTTCTTTTGACAAGGAAAATCAGTGAGACAAACGGCATGGGTACCCCCCAGTCCATTACCAGGCCCTTTGGGTCTTAAACCCTGCACCCAAATTAAAATAAGGAAAGGTGTGGGGCCACCAGGCCCTATATACTCTGAGCAGCAGTATACAGGCGGTGCAAACAAGACAAGGACTGTAGGTTTGTTGTTAAGTAGAATCTGTTTGTAATTTTGAACGGGTACATTTTTAACGTGTTTAGCTCCAGCCAAAAAATCTTTTTTAAGCTTTTTGGAAAACATAGGGAAGGGTTATCACCCCTGTGACATTTGTTTGCTGTCTTTCCTCCTCTTCAGAAGATTTCACCTCACTTTTTGTCCCAATGACAAATGTTTTTTGAAAATTTGGGTTTTTTTGTGGAACAAGGATTGGAAAGCATCAGTGGAAAGGAGAAATGTTTTTTCCCATATTAACTCTTACAGGAGAGAATTTCCCTTCCTAGGGGTAGATTTCATCTCACTTCCTGTTGTCTCCTTCCGTTTGCAAGTAGGAATCGTTTGTAAGTTAGATGTTTGAAAGTAGGGGCCTGCCCTATATACTCAGCAGAAATTTGGGCCTTAGGTGTTGTTGTGGCCACAACACTGTAAGCCCTCATAGGGCCCTGCTGTGAAATATTAGATCAAGAATTGTAATTACATGCCCCTGTTGAACAGGGGCAGAAAAATTGGGCCTTTGGTGGTGGTGGTGGTGGTGGTGGTGCTGGTGCCACAACACTGTAAGTCCTCACTCGCTCTTGGTGGGTGCAGAAATGGGCCCTGCTGTGAAATATTAGATCAAGAATTGTAATTACATGCCCCTGTTGAACAGGGGCTGAAAAATTAGGCCTTAGGCACTGGTGCTGGTGCCACAACACTGCAACCCCTCACAGACACTCTAGTTGGAATGCAGGAACGAGCCCTGCTGCAAAGTATTGCATCAAAAATTGTAATTACACGCCCAGGTTAAACAGGGGCAGAAAAATTGGGCCTTAGGCACTGGTGCTGGTGCCACAACACTGCAACCCCTCACAGATACTCTAGTTGGAACGCAGGAACAAGCCCTGCTGCAAAGTATTGCATCAAAAATTGTAATTACACGCCCCTGTTAAACAGGGGCAGAAAAATTGGGCCTTAGGCACTGGTGCTGGTGCCACAACACTGCAACCCCTCACAGATACTCTAGTTGGAATGCTGAAATGAGCCCTGCTGCAAAGTATTGCATCAAAAATTGTAATTACACACCCCTGTTAAACAAGGGCTGAAAAATTGGGCATTAGGCACTGGTGCTGGTGCCACAAAACTGCAACCCCTCACAGATACTCTAGTTGGAATGCTGAAATGAGCACTGCTGCAAAGTATTGCATCAAAAATTGTAATTACAAGCCCCTGTTAAACAAGGGCTGAAAAATTGGGCCTTAGGCACTGGTGCTGGTGCCACAACACTGCAATCCCTCACAGATACTCTAGTTGTAACGCAGAAACGAGCCCTGCTGCAAAGTATTGCATCAAAAATTGTAATTACACGCCCCTGTTAAACAAGGGCTGAAAAATTGTGCCTTAGGCACTGGTGGTGGCGCCCAGAACCAAAAATGTTCTTACAAGCTATCAGCGTGATGATTGAGGAGGAAGAGGATAATTTCTCAGGGATAGTCACTCAGCATCAGTATAGGCAGTCTTTGAAGGGATCTGAGATTTCAAAAAAAATTATTCGGTTACATCAGCATCAGGTGCTTGGTAGCTGGTGGTGATCCAAGACTGATTCATTTTTATGAAGGTCAGTCGATCAACCGAGTCGGTGGACAGACACACCCTGTGATCGGTTACAAAGCCTCCAGCAGCACTGAATGTGCGTTCCGAAAGAACGCTGGATGCAGGACAGGCCAGTAGCTCAATTGCATACTGTGCAAGCTCTGGCCAGTGATCCATCCTCAAGACCCAGTAACCCAGAGGATTTTCGGTGGGAAAGGTGTCCAAGTCAGATCTTGCCCCTAGGTATTCCATGTAAAACAGACGCTGGCGATGGTTGCTGGAACCGATCATACCTTGGGGCTGCGGACCAAAAAATTGTCTGAACGCATCGGTCAGACGGCCACCTTCTCCACCGCTCCTTCTTTGACTGCCCGAAGCCTCAGCAACACGTTGTCCAGAAACAGGAGTTTGTAACCTCCCAGTCTCTGGGAACGCGTTGCACAGACCTTTCTGCAAGGCCTCCCGAAGATGTTTCATCCTCTGTTACCTCTGTGATGGCAAGATAAGGTCTGCAACCTTACCCTTGTAACGTGGATCAAGGAGGGTTGCCAGCCAGTATTGGTCCTTCTCCTTGATACCACGAATACGAGGATCCTTACGCAGGCTTTGCAGGATTAGGGAGGCCATGCAGCGTAGGTTTGCTGAGGCATTCGGTCCGGAGTCCTCTGGGTCACTAAGGACGACATGGTCCGCAGCCACCTCCTCCCAGCCACGTACAAGTCCATGTGTTTCTTGGGACTGATCCCTTAAAGACTGCTGCTGATGCTGAGTGCCAGGCTCCACCTCCATACTGACACAATCTTCCTCCTCCTCCTCCTCGTCCTCTTCCTGTGTGATCAGTGGGCACGCAGGAACACTGTCTGGATAAAGGGGGCCTTGAGAGCTAAGGAAGTCCTCCTCTTCCTGCCTCTGTTCTGCCTCAAGTGCCCTGTCCATTATTCCACGCAGTGTGTGCTCCAACAGGTGGACAAGGGGGACAGTGTCACTGATGCATACACTGTCACTGCTCACCATCCTCGTGGCCTCCTCAAATGGTGACAGGACAGTGCATGCATCCCTGATCATGGCCCACTGGCGTGGGGAAAAAAAACAAGCTCCCCTGACCCTGTCCTGGTGCCATAGTCGCACAAGTACTCATTGATGGCCCTCTGCTGCGTGTGCAGCCGCTGCAGCATGGCCAACGTTGAGTTCCACCTGGTGGGCATGTCACAGATTAGGCGGTTCTTGGGCAGGTTAAACTCCTTTTGGAGGTCCGTCAGCCGAGCACTGGCATTATATGACCAGCGGAAATGCACACAGACTTTCCTGGCCTGCCTCAGGACATCCTGTAAGCCTGGGTACCTGCCCAAGAACCGCTGCACCACCAAGTTAAGGACGTGAGCCAAACAGGGCACATGGGTCATTTGTCCCTGTCGGAGGGCAGAGAGGAGGTTGGTGCCATTGTCGCAAACCACCATTCCTGCCTTAATTTGGCATGGCGTCAACCACCTCTGAACCTGCCCCTGCAGAGCTGACAGAACCTCTGCCCCAGTGTGACTCCTGTCCCCCAAGCACACCAGCTCAAGCACCGCATGGCATCTTTTGGCCTGCGTACTTGCGTAGCCCCTTGAACGGCTACAGAGCACCGCTGATTCCGAGGACAAAGCACAGGAAGAGGCCATGGAGGAAGAAGAAGAGGAGGGGGTAGAGGAGAGAGGTGTGTCACAATCATTAGCATTTTGGAGGCGTGGTGGTGCTACTACTCCAACACTACTGCACCTTGTCCTGCATCCTTCCCAGCTGCCAGCAGAGTCACCCAATGTGCCGTGAAACTTAGGTAACGCCCCTGTCCATGCCTGCTGGACCATGAGTCAGCGGTAATATGCACCTTACCGCTGACCGCCCTGTCCAGCGAGGCATGGACATTGCCTTCCACATGGCGGTAGAGAGCCGGAATCGCCTTCTGTGAGAAAAAGTGGCGTTTGGGTACCTGCCACTGAGGAACCGCACATTCCACAAACTTACGGAAGGGGGCAGAGTCTACCAACTGAAAAGGCAGCAGTTGAAGTGCTAGCAATTTTGCCAAGCTAGCATTCAACCGCTGCGCATGTGGATGGCTGGGAGCAAACTTCTTTCGGCGGTGCAGCAGCTGGGGCAGGGAAATTTGCCTGGTACAATCTGATGTCGGTGTACCAAAAGCAGATTGCCCACAAATACTTGGCTGTGACACACCTAATTCTACACCTTCATTCCTCTCAGTGCAGGTCTCAGAGAGGACTGAAGGTATAGTGGGGTTGGAGATCTCAGCTGATGAGGAGCAAGGAGAGGTCCTCTTTGTTCTTTGGTGTGGGTCTTTTAGATACGGTTGCCAACGAACTGCATGGCAGGTCAACATATGTCTGGTCAAGCATGTGGTACCCAAGCGGGAGATGTTTTGGCCACGCGAGATACGCTTGAGACATATGTTGCAAATAGCAACGGTGCGATCTGATGCACTTGTCTCAAAAAAGGCCCACACCAAAGAACTTTTTGAATAACGCGCAGAGACTGCAGCGCCCTGCACATGTGGAGCTTTGGGGTGTGATGCAGTCAATGGGCTGGCCCCTGGAGGGCATCCTGCCTCTTTGGTGATGTGCCGCCTCCTCCTCCTCCTCCTCTCTCCTATTAGGCACCCACGTTGAGTCAGTGACCTCATCATCCCCTCCCTCCTCATCACTGGAGCAAACCTGGCAGTATGCTGCAGCAGGGGGAGCATGACTGCCAGATTGCTGTCCTTCTTGGGCACCCCCTCTGTCCGTGCTCATGTTACTGCCTTCATCGAGCTCAGTATCTTCATCAGAGCCTTCCAAATGCTGGGCATCCTCCTGAAGCATGTACCCAACGCTGTGGTCAAACAGTTCGAGGGACTCCTCAGGAGGACATGGTGGGGCTAGGGAAGGAGTCACTGATGACATTGAGCTGAGGGAAGAGGCCGCTGCTTTGCCAGACAAAGTACCCTGGGCATGGGTGAGAGAGGATGAGGAGGATGAGGACGGCTTGGTCATCCACTCGACCAAGTCTTCCGCATGTTGCGGCTCAACACGGCCAGCTGCCAAAAATAAGGCCAAGCGTGACCCACGGCCACGTGCTGATGAGGATGCACTGTCTCCACGACCAGCACTAGACACAGAGCCTGCTTGCCCTCTCTTATTGGCTTGTGACTGTCTGCTTCTCCTTCTTGGCCTTCCAGACATACTAATGGCCTGTAGCTGCACTAAGCTGGGATATATATATATATATATATATATGTACTGATACTGCAGCTAGCAAAATAAACTGCCTGCCTGTAGTATGAGAACACCACCAACCTTCTACAGGTAGCTTTAGCTGAACACTGTGCAGAGCTCGCAAAAAACTAACTTGTAGCTTTTTTAGCTGCCTGCGGTAGTGATAGGATCAGGAAAACACCACCAACCTTCTACAGGTAGCTTTAGGTGAACACTGTGCAGAGCTCGCAAAAAAATAACTTGTAGGTTTAGCTGAACACTGTGAGGTGGACGCACCACACTAACTTGTAGTCTTAGCTGAACACTGTGAGCAGGACGCACACCACTAACTTGTAGTTTTAGCTGAACACTGTGAGCAGGACGCACTGCACTAACGTGTAGCTTTAGATGAACACTGTGCAGAGGTCTCACTACACCAACTTGTAGGTTTAGCTGAACACTGTGAGCAGGACGCACAGCACTAACTTGTATTTTTAGCTGAACACTGTGAGCAGGATGCACAGCACTAACTTGTAGTTTTAGCTGAACACTGTGAGCAGGACGCACTGCACTTACTTGTAGCTTTAGATGAACACTGTGCAGAGGTCTCACTACACCAACTTGTAGGTTTAGCTGAACACTGTGAGCAGGATGCACTGCACTAACTTGTAGCTTTAGATGAACACTGTGCAGAGGTCTCACTACACCAACTTGTAGGTTTAGCTGAACACTGTGAGCAGGACGCACTGCACTAACTTGTAGCTTTAGATGAACACTGTGCAGAGGTCTCACTACACCAACTTGTAGGTTTAGCTGAACACTGTGAGCAGGATGCACAGCACTAACTTATATTTTTAGCTGAACACTGCGAGCAGGACGCACAGCACTAACTTGTAGTTTTAGCTGAACACTGTGAGCAGGACGCACTGCACTAACTTGTAGCTTTAGATGAACACTGTGCAGAGGTCTCACTACACCAACTTGTAGGTTTAGCTAAACACTGTGAGCAGGACGCACCGCACTAACTTGTAGCTTTAGCTGAACACTGTGAGGTGGACGCACCACACTAACTTGTAGTTTTAGCTGAACACTGTGAGCAGGACGCACCCCACTAACTTGTAGGTTTAGCTGAACACTGTGAGCCGGACGTACTGCACTAACTGTAAATAGTCTAGCTGCCTGGCTGTGGTACTAATAGGATCAAAAGAACACCAGCAATTTTATTCAGGTAGCTGTAAATACTGTAACAAGACAAGCCTGCCTGTCAGTAAGAAGATAACAGGAACGGATCTAGCGGAACACTGTGAGCAGGACGCACTGCACTAACTTGTAGCTTTAGATGAACACTGTGCAGAGGTCTCACTACACCAAATTGTAGGTTTAGCTGAACACTGTGAGCAGGACGCACAGCACTAACTTGTAGTTTTAGCTGAACACTGTGAGCAGGAAGCACTGCACTAATTTGTAGCTTTAGATGAACACTGTGCAGACGTCTCACTACACCAACTTGTAGGTTTAGCTGAACACTGTGATCAGGACGCACAGCACTAACTTGTAGTTTTAGCTGAACACTGTGAGCAGGACGCACTGCACTAACTTGTAGCTTTAGATGAACACTGTGCAGAGGTCTCACTACACCAACTTGTAGGTTTAGCTGAACACTGTGAGCAGGACGCACTGCACTAACTGTAAATAGTCTAGTTGCCTGACTGTGGTACTAATAGGATCAAAAGAACACCAGCAATTTTATTCAGGTAGCTGTAAATACTGTAACAAGACAAGCCTGCCTGTCAGTAAGAAGATAACAGGAACGGATCTAGCTGAACACTGTGAGCAGGACGCACTGCACTAACTTGTAGTTTTAGATGAACACTGTGCAGAGGTCTCACTACACCAACTTGTAGGTTTAGCTGAACACTGTGAGCAGGACGCACCACACTAACTTGTAGGTTTAGCTGAACACTGTGAGCAGGACGCACCCCACTAACTTGTAGTTTTAGCTGAACACTGTGAGCAGGACGCACCGCACTAACTTGTAGGTTTAGCTGAACACTGTGAGGTGGACGCACCACACTAACTTGTAGGTTTAGCTGAACACTGTGAGCAGGACGCACCCCACTAACTTGTAGGTTTAGCTGAACACTGTCAGCAGGACGCACTGCACTAACTGTAAATAGTCTAGCTGCCTGACTGTGGTACTAATAGGATCAGAAGAACACCAGTAATTTTCTTCAGGTAGTTGTATATACTGTAACAAGACAGGCCTGCCTGTCAGTAAGAAGATAACAGGAAAAGATCTAGCTGAACACTGTGAGCAGGACGCACTGCACTAACTGAAAATAGTCTAGCTGCCTGACTGTGGTACTAATAGGATCAAAAGAACACCAGTAATTTTCTTCAGGTAGCTGTATATACTGTAACAAGACAAGCCTGCCTGTCAGTAGGAAGATAACAGGAACGGATCTAGCTGAACACTGTGAGCAGGACGCACTGCACTAACTGTAAATAGTCTAGCTGCCTGACTGTGGTACTAATAGGATCAAAAGAACACCAGCAATTTTCTTCAGGTAGCTGTAAATACTGTAACAAGACAAGCCTGCCTGTCAGTAGGAAGATAACAGGAACGGATCTAGCTAAACTGAATACAGTGTATATATATATATATATATATATATATGCAACACCTGGGATGCATATATATACACAATACACTGTAAGTGCAGCTAAACTGACTGACTGTTCTGCCTAATCTATCTAACTCAAATCAAATGACACTGTCTCTCTGTCTATCTCTTTCAACGCCGGAACACACACTACACAGGGCCGCCGTGCAGGCGGCCTTATATAGTGTGGGGCGTGTACTAAATCCCCTGAGCCATAATTGGCCAAAGCCTCCTTGGCTTTGGCCAATTACGGCTCTCTGTTCAGACGGCGCTGTGATTGGCCAAGCATGCGGGTCATAGTGAAGGCTTGGCCAATCATCAGCCAGCAATGCACTGCGATGCCGCAGTGAATTATGGGCCGTGACGCGCCACACGAATTTGGCGCGAACGGCCCATATCGTTCGCAATTCGGCGAACGATCGAACAGACGATGTTCGAGTCGAACATGGGTTCGACTCGAACATGAAGCTCATCCCTAGTGCAGATCTGAAACTGCGGTGAGTGGGTGGCACCGAAGACTCGGCCTAGTAAGCATCAGCCATATTAGTGCACCCCGGGACTCTCCTGACCACCTCTGGACCATGTCTCCACCAAAAAAGACTTCCGAGACTACTGACAAGCTTGCCAAGTACTGTCGCCTTGAGGAAGATCAACAGGCTAAGGATGACACCGGTCCCTCTCCGGAAATGGACCGTTCCATGGCGGCCACAAACAAAGTACTTGATGCTATTGCCCTATGCCAGAGCACGCTCACCACCAAAATCGAGGAATTCAAAATCGATGTGTCCCTTATCCTACAAGACCTCTCTGCCTTGTGGGACCACGTGGCGGAGACAGAGACCCATATTAGTAGAGCGGAAGACATCTTGCACCCCCTGCAACATACTACTGACGAGGTGCGCCGGCAACTTCAGCAGCTCAGCGCAAAACAGGATGACATGGAAAATCGCCTCCGGAGATGTAATCTCCGCTTTATTGGCCTCCCTGAGACTGCTGAGGGCAAGTTTTCTTGAGAACTTCCTGACAACCACCTTTGGCAGAGATGCATTCTCGGTAATGTTTGCGGTGGAAAGAGCTCATCGAATCCCTGCTCATCCTCCTCCTTCAGGGGCTCCACCGCGTACCCTGATAGCGAAATTCCTCAACTTCAGGGACCGCGACAAGATCCTCCATCTGACCAGAGAGAAGGGGAATATCCCCCACACCAACACACATGTGGCCGTATTTCCGGACTTCTCCAATGAGGTACAACGACAAAGATCTAGGTTTCAAGATGTCAAACGACGCCTCCGAGTACTACACCTCAAATATGCTATGCTGTACCCTGCAAAGCTTCGTGTGGAATGTGAGGGCCGCATCCACTTTTTTGAAGACCCTGAGTTAGCATCCACTTGGATCGATCAGAGGGACCACCGAGACTGAGTGTGACACCTTGCCTATAAGCTGTGAGTACTTTTTTTTTCTCCCCCTGCTCCCCCCTGTTCCCGCAATATCATCCACTGCTGTACTGCTAAGCCCCTCAGTAGGCACATTGCACGTATATGTCCTTTACTGGAAATGGGGGACGGACTTGCAATTCCTTTTCAGTCCTATACAGGATTTTGCAGTGTACTCTCTGTCTCCGGATGACCTCATCGACTCTAGATCTCCACTTCCTCCATACCCGAGAGATGCCTGCAGAGGACAGTAGATTGAACGTCACTAATAACTTCGCTACTCTACTTTATCTACCACCCTGATAGCAAGCGGAGACCCCCCTGTACAGTCGCAATGGCGCTGCACCTTTGTGGCCCCTACACCCTATGCACTTCTCAGAAAAGAAGTTGCCCCCCTAGTGTCTCTGTGAATTTTTTCACTCCCCATTTGTTTGACTGTTTTTTTTTTCCCCTCTTTTTATGGGTATCTATTCTCCTCTGAAATTAAGTTCCTTGCCTCCAACGGGTCCTAAACGTTGGATGTTCCCCGTTGATACCTGGTTATGGGATGTTATGTCTGTGCCAAGTTTGGGTGGCATTGGACTGGGAGGGAGGGAAAATGTTGTGGTTACTGTTTTTCTCATACCACCATGTTTACAACTGCTTATTTATGCTAAAGGTACTATGTTATTATCATACATATATTGTCGTTACTGGTTATCATTGTGTTTTATGCTATCTGATGTGGCTATGTCTGCTCTGCCGGTCCTGGTCCAGCTGCGGTTCATTATATACACCTTTTACCCGCCATGAGTTCTCTGAAATTCCTTACATGGAATGTTCGAGGCTTACGTAATAAGATTAAACGCACTGCTGCCCTGACATTTCTTAAATCCCAGCATGCTGACATTATCATGCTAGTTGAGACCCACGTCACGGGCCACTTACAATCCTCTCTCAAAAAACCTTGGATTAGTTGGGCATACCACGCCACCCACACCTCTTACTCCAGAGGTGTATCGGTTCTGATTGCCAAAAGGGTTCCGTTTGACCTAATACTGCTCCAGACGGACCGGTAGGGCAGATATGTATTTATACACGCCGCTATTAATGGATCCCCTATCCTGATACTAGCCTGCTATGTCCCCCCCCCGTACAACTCACTTGTAATTCAGGAGGGCCTTGCTTTTATGGCACAACACACTTCTGTACTGGCGGTGTGGATGGGGGACTTTAATATGACCCTCATTCCCACTCTAGACCGAATGGGCACTCCAGACCTCCCCCTAGACCCACCGCCCCATACCAGACTACATCGAATACTGACTGACTTTGCTCTTGTAGACACTTGGCGCCACAAGCACCCACATTCTAAAGTCTTTTCATGTTTTTCAGCCAGCCACAACACAATGTCACAAATTGATTTCATTATAATCTCAAAGACCCTGACACCTAAACTGGGAGACGCGGGCTTTCCTCCGAGACTTCTCTCGGATCACGCCCCCTACTGGATTACGATTCAACTCCTTAAGGCTTCCCCTGCTCCTCTTTGGCGGTTAAACCCGTTTTGGTTGACTGCCCTGCAGGACCAGGATGACATCCCCACGGAATTGCAATACTATTTTACAGCTAACAGGGAGTCAGCCGCGTATGATATAGTGTGGGAGACGTTTAAGATCCATGCCCGCTCCCTGCTCTCTACACGTATTAACAGACTTAAGCGATCATCGAAACTCATTGTCCAACAGGCTACGGAACACCTACGGGTGCTGGAGGAGGCGTTCCTCCGGGACCCCTCGCCCAGCACTGCCAACAATCTTAAGATTCAGGTGCGACAGGTCTCCCAGTTACATATTGAGAAGGCCAAGCAACGTATCTTTTTCTGTAGGCAAAGGATATTTGAGTATGGAGAAAGATCGGGCAAACTTCTTGCATATCTTGCTCACTTAGATTCACGTCCCCCGGTGGTGGTGTCGCTGACTGACTCCCAGGGGAACAACATCACTGATCCGCAACAAGTAGCGGAGGAATTTGCGAAATTCTATCATGCACTCTACACCTCCCGGGTCACTCATGCTCCCCAAGATACCAAAGATTACTTAGCGATAATTAAATTCCCTAGATTGACTGATGCCCAACGTGAACTATTAGAAGCTCCCATCTCTAAGGAAGATATCTCTGAGGCTATCTCCTGTTTGGCTACATCTAAGGCCCCAGGATCAGACGGCTTACCACTTGAATTTTATGCCACCTACTCTGAAATTTTAACCCCTAAACTTCATGACCTATACAAATCCATATTTGATATGGGGATCCTACCCCCCTCTATGAGAGAAGCCCAAATTGTAGTAATCCCTAAGCCTGTTAAGGACCCCAAATACCCGGAGTCATATAGACCCATTTCCTTACTACAGGTCGACATTAAATTACTCGCCAAGATTCTAGCCTCCCGCCTTAACCAGGTCATTCTTTCCCTAATCCACCCTGATCAGACAGGCTTTATGCCAGGGAAGAACACTGCTATGAATATTCGCCGTCTATTTATGAACATTCAGGGGTCCCACGATGAAGTTGGTTCGAGGGTCGTGGTGGCTCTAGACGCCGCCAAGGCCTTTGATTCTGTGGAGTGGAACTATCTATGGGAGTGCCTCTCGAGATTTGGACTTGGCCCCAACTTTATTCGTTGGGTTCAGCTCCTGTATTAATCCCCGAAGGCCAAGGTGTTTGTAAATGGCTAGCCCTCCGATCAATTCCCGCTGGAGAGAGGGACCCGACAAGGCTGCCCCCTTTCCCCCATGCATTGGCTGTGGAGCCGTTGGCCATCATGGTTCGTGCGGACACCAATATTCGAGGCCTTAAGATAGGGAATCTAGAAGAAAAGATTGGGACGTACGCAGATGATACGCTCCTTTACTTGTCAGATTCGGGTCCCTCCCTCATCGCAGCCCTCCACTCCATAGAGCAAATTGGTAGCCACTCGGGCCTAAGCATAAATTGGTCCAAATCCCAGATACTTCCAATTGACCATTTCCCCCCTTCGCTCACATCCCCCCCGCTGACTCTCCCCAGGGTATCTGTAATTAAGTATCTTGGAGTGCAAGTTACTAGATCGCTTGTAGACTACACACTCTTGAATATTGAACCCCTGTACACCCTGATCAAGACTAAGACACAAAATTGGGCTTGATTACCCCTGGGTGTTATGGGACGCATCAGTCTAGTCAAAATGATACTTCTCCCAAAGATACTCTATATGGTATGGCATGCTCCCCTGTATATATCACAAAAATTTTTCAAAACAATTGAATCTATTCTAAATTCGTTTATATGGGGACACAGCAGACACAAATTATCTTGGAGAATACTTAAGAACCCAGTGACTTTGGGAGGAGTTGCTCTGCCAGATTTTCAGGACTATTATCTTGCCTCCCAACTGTCCCACTTCTATCATTTTGACAAGAAGGAGCTACCAAGATACCAGCTACTACTCTGTGAACACCCTGACAACCCAGCCCATAACCCACTTCAGTCAGTCCTAAGGACCCCATTGACAGGACATATCCCCCAACATAAAGCAGGCATGTTGGCACATCAATGGAGGGTGGGCGGTTGGCACTAAAAAAACTCGGGACTCCACAGGTTCATTCCCACACCCTCTTTGGTTCAACACACGCCTGCCTGAACTGTTGTCTATCCCGGACCCCACGGTTTGGATACGTAACGGGGTCTTGTATATACATCAGATCATGACCACTACGGGACTTAAAACATTCCAAACATTAAAAGACGAATTCTCACTTCCCAATCATCTCCTTTTCAGGTACTTACAACTCCGCCATGCTATGCAAACTCAGTTTGCTGGCTCCAACCCATCCCTGACAGTCCCCTCCATAGTTGACACGGTCACAGGTACTGAACCAGCCAAACTAATCTCCACTCTTTACTCCGCCATCCACCTTCCCAACTCCATAGCCTCAGCCTATAATGCTAAGACTAGATGGGAGGAGGACGTTGGAGTGATTGAGGATGAGGACTGGGATTAGATTTTGGAAGATGTGAAAAAAGTTTCCCCTAAACTGTCGGACCGCCTGACACAGTTGTATATTATACATAGGACATATCTGACTCCTCAGAGGATAGCGCGTTTCAAATCCATGTCTAATCCAGGATGCTGCCTATGCGACCATACCCCAGGCTCTTTCTATCACCTTATATGTTCCTGCCCAACTATCCAAGCTTACTGGATACAAGTGATACGCTTTCTGCACGATCAGATGGGCTCTCCTACACCCTTGACCCAAAGATGTGCTTACTCGGTCTGCTACCTAACCCCTCCATACCTTTCTACATGAAACGCTATTCTTAGCGAGAAAAACGATAACCCGTAATTGGATGCAGGCCCTACCCCCTACAATCCAGTGTTGGAAAAAAGAAATCAATGACACTCTCCCCTATAAGAAGCTGATTTATGTTCATAGAGGATGCCCGCTTAAATACGAGCAAGTCTGGAACAGATGGTAAGAAGATGGTGAAACATGTACTTGAAATATTGATATGCTCACCTCTGGTCTTCTCTCCTCTCCCCCTTTTCCCCTCTTCTTCCTTATTGTGTACTGGTTTTATGTCCGGTGGATATTTCACCCGATATCATGCAGATAACTAAATGTGCTCATGTATGTATAACTGTTCTAGCCATGTTGGCTTACATTATATATTTTTTCTTATGTACCAAGCATATATTTTCGCAATAAAGTTGGTTTTCCAATTAAAAAAAAAAAATATTATGTTGTAATGTTTGAAAAAAAAAAACAATGAACATATTTAAAAAAAAAAGTTCAAAGAGTAATATGATGAGATGTAGAGATGGCATCCATAGCAACCAATCAGATTTAAATTTACTGGAATCAGTTTAACTAAAATATTTGATTTCACAATAAAATTGAATAGTATATTTTTTGCATCACTACTCTACACAATCTTATTAAAAGGCCATTAAGGTCACTATACCAAAAATATTGTATTCTGTCAACTGTATTATGCTAACACATGAAATAATATCGAGTGCATTCATTTTTTAGCTATTTTTATATTTTTCCTTTAAATTAGACATACTTTTTTCATATCTTCTCCATATTTATTCCCTTTTACATGCAGGCCAAGCTTCTCAGCAAAAGTGACAGTTACAGGAGTTGAGACAAACCATTATGCTAAACACTTTGCAACACCTGCCCATTGTTATCTGAATATTGCCAGTGCCACAATTGCCTCTTTCTTGCTGGCATATTGTTTTGACAGCCAATTTGTTTCCCATGTATTAAAAAATTGCCTATTTGTTGCCCATGTTTGGTCAGATATGGCGACCCATCACATTTGGCTACCCGCTGGAGTGCGCATACGCGATGCCGCCATATGCATTCCAACACTGTTGTAAGACACCACTTTGCCACAGGCCCCTCGCGGACTCACTTCACTCACCACACTTCGGGCATGGCCTCTCTTTGCTCGGCATAATTATAATCTAACTCTATGTCCACTTGGATGGTGGGGCTTGAACCTGGACTCAGGGGTGTGGCCACAAAATTCTGTGCAAGAGCAGCTTGCCACAGTGTTGGAATGCATATGGCGGCATTGTGCATGCGCAGTCCAGCGGGTAGCCAAATGTGATGGGTCGCCATTTGTGACGAAACACCCACATATTAAAATAACTTCCTGTTTGTTGTCAAGACTACGCATTTACCACCTGCTTATTTTCATGGTTTCCTATTTCTTGTCCTTGTAATATTAGTACTTAAACCCAATAGACAAGGGGAAGGGGGAAGGGAGTCTCGGTATGTAGAATATCGAGTGGAAAAGCGGTTACTTCAGCAATTATAGATCAGAGGGTAGTTATATCAAAATTGGCAGTTTATTAGGTATTGTTTAAAATCAACAAGACATATTGAGGCATTCAAATAGGGGAAAACACTATATGAATAATACAAAAAACATCAGTATGAAAAAGGTGATGCTAAAGACGAGACGACATATAAGACAATGTCTTATATGTCGTCTCGTCTTTAGCATCACCTTTTTGATACTGATGTATCATTTTGATACTGATGTTTTTTGTATTATTCATATAGTGTTTGCCCCTATTTGAATGCCTCAATATGTCTTGTTGATTTTAAACAATACCTAATAAACTGCCAATTTTGATATAACTACCCTCTGATCTATAATAGCTGAAGTAACCGCTTTTCCACTCGATATTCTACATACCGAGAATCCCTTCCCCCTTCCCCTTGTCTATTGGGTTTAAGTACTGGTTCTTTGGTTACAGCAATAACACCACACCAGGTGTCTGGTCAGACATTGATCAGTCATTTGACTGACCTATTATTTATACAGAACTTGCTTTATGTCCTCCTCCCCTTTCCCCACAGTCTTTACACCTTGTAATATAAGGACTACCCATTTGTTACATACTTAAATATTTGATCAAGTTGAAAAAAAGACACTGGTTCAACTAATAGAAAAAAATATATAAAACCTCCATATACACAATACCATACTCACAGATGTTCCAGAGGAAGGCAAACAACCCCAATAAAGCATGATTCAATTTGCTCCAGTGGGGAAAAAAGTCCATCCTGATCCCCCAGAAGGCAGAAGAATTGCATATTCCCTAGAACAACTATCCCTGTTGTTATTACCTCTAATTGTTAGTGTCCAGTTATATTTTGTGCATTTAGGTATGCATCCAGATCTTTTTTAAAGCATATTACTGAACTGGACAGAACTAGTTCGTGAGAGAGTCTACTTCACATTTTCACAGCTCTTGTGCCATGTACACACGAGCGGACTTTTCGACTGGACTGGTCCAACAGTCCATCCGACGGACTTTTGGCGGACTTCTGACGGACTTTCCGAACAAACGGACTTGCCTAGACATGATCACACCAAAGTCCAACGGATTTGTACGTGATGACATACGACCAGACTAAAATAAGGAAGTTGATAGCCAGTAGCCAATAGCTGCCCTAGCGTCAGTTTTCGTCCGTCGGACAAGCATAAAGACGAGTGGACTTTTCGACCGGACTCAAGTCCATCTGAAAAATTTGAAACATGTTCCAAATCTAAAGTCTGTCAGATTTTTTTTTTTCAAATATAAAGTTTATTAAACTCCAAACATGGGCGGGGGACCCACCAATACATACAGTTGCATAGAGATAAATCATGGAACAATTGTAATGTGTAAAGAAGAAAAAAAAAAGTATACATTCTAGCTCAGGTTAGTATGGCATACATAAAGTTCCTGAACATGTGTATTGTCTTCTGTTAAGGTATACTCTGTGGTAATCCTCATCTCGTATGGAAATTCTCTAATCATGGTGATCCTCACAAAATTTTCCACTTTACTCTAAAAAGAAAGCAATACCTTAAGGTATCTAAAGAATAGAAAAGAGATGAAAGGGGAGAGAAAGAGAGTGTGTAGAGATGGGGGGGAAGAGAAGGAAAGTACAAAAAGATTAGAAGGGAAAAAAGGGGGGGGGGGAGACAGGTAGACAGGTCCACTCACTATATCCGGCTAAGAGGGCGTGGCCCATTCGAGTCAGCCCAATAGTCGTTGACCCTCATCAGAGAATATGAACATATTCCAATTGTCCCAGGTCTGCTTAAATATCTTTTGCTTGTGTTGTGCTGTAAGTATCAGATCCTCCATCTGCTTAATTTCTTCTACTCTTTTGAGCCAAAGTGGGGGGAGGGAGAGTTTGTTTCCAAAAAATGGGGATGCACCCCTTTGCTGCATTGAGTAGATGGCATACTAGTGATTTTTTGTATGTCTTAATAGGCACCGAAGAGAGGTGGAGAAGGAAGAAAGCGGGGTCCTCTGGTACAACATAGTCAGTGAACTTTTGTGTGATTCGCCTAACTTCACCCCAGAAGACCTGTAACTTAGGGCATGTCCAGAATACATGAATCAAGGTTCCCTCCTCCTTCGCACATCGCCAGCATAAACCAGAGGAATCCGGGAAACATTTTCTTAGTCTAGATGGGGTCAAATACCATCTCGTGAGCAATTTAAAGTTAGATTCTTGTATTTTAGCTCAAAGCGAGGATTTGAGGGAGAGGGTAATGATTCAAGTCCTCTGTGAGGATGAGAAGGTGCGGTGTAGGTCTTTTTCCCAGCTTGCTAGACAGGCCAAATGGGGTTGTGTTGTCGGTGTATTCAGTAAGGAGTACGTTTGTGATAAGATGTGGGCCAACGGGGTGTCCTCAGAGCAAAGTGCCTCGAACAACGTTTGTTCTCTAGTGAAGTTATGTGGTTCTGGGAGCGAGTGGAGAAAGTGGTGAAGTTGTAGTGCGCTCCAAAATGTGAGTTGGTACCCACCCGCTGGATTGCAGAGGTCTTCTATGGTTGGCCACTTCCCCTCACTGATAAACTTAATTGCACAATCCCTTCCTGCCTCCCTATGATACGTTAATTCTGCTGCCTCCATGCCTGGTTCAAACTTTGGGTTGCCCAAAATGGGAAATAGGGGAGAGGTCTTTGATGTGAGAGTTGCGTGAAAGGCAGTTTGGTGGCTATTCCTCAGGGTGGTCCCTATAAGGGGATGCAATTTCGGCGTGCGTGGAAGGTCCCCAACACACCACAACACTCCCCCCAGAGGCACACACGACTGCGATTGTTCAAGCTGTATCCAAAGTTTGGATGTTCCATTTCTTCTCCAATCGAGTATGCGTCCCAGGTGTGAGGCCATGTAGTATAAGCGAATGTCGGCATTGCTAATCCCCCAAACTGTTTGGGGAGGGTCAGCTGTGAACGTCGCAAACGCGGTCTTTTGTGTGCCCAGATAAATCTGGTGAAGAGTGCATGAATCTGCTTAAAGAAGGAGGGCGGGATGCGAATCGGTAAGGCTTGAATAAGGTAGATGAATTTTGGTAAAATACTCATTTTAAGCAGATTGCATCTCCCAAACCAGGAGTGGAAGCCTGTGTGCCATTTATCTAATAATGCCCGTGTCTTTGTCAATAGAGGGGGGAAGTTTAGATCGAACGTTCGTGTTACATCTGGGGGGATAAGCGTACCCAAGTACTTAAGTGCCGATGAGGTCCATTTAAATTTGAAACTTGACTGGAGCTCAGCTAGGGTAGTTGGGGGGACCGAGACGCCCATTGCTTCAGATTTAGAGAAGTTTATTTTTAGATGAGAGATTTCCCCATAAGTTTTAAACTCTCGCATAAGGTTTGGGAGAGAGATTTTAGGGTTTGTTAAGGAGAACAGGAGATCGTCAGCATATGCTGAGATTTTGCAGTGTGTGTTACCGACTTGGAGCCCTGTTATGTCCGGGTGCGATCTGACCTTACAGAGGAAGGGTTCTAGGGACAGGACGAAGAGTAAGGGGGATATAGGGCACCCTTGTCTCGTACCATTTCTAATGGGAAAAGGGCATGAGAGAATACCATTGACCTTCACTTGTGCAGATGGAATCGAGTAGATACTACCAATCCATTTCATCATTCTGTCTCCTAGGCCAACATGATGGAGAACAGAGAACATATAGTTCCAATGCACCCTGTCGAAGGCCTTTTCAGCGTCGGTACTAACAAATATGCTGGGGATTTTCTTGGTCTTAGCTACATGTACAAGGTTGAGAACCTTAATGGTATTATCCCTGGCTTCTCTGGTAGGAATGAACCCCACTTGATCTAAGTGGATCAGGGAGTTGAGATATGCTGCTAACCTAGTTGCTATGATTTTTGAAAATATTTTGAGGTCGACGTTTAAAAGGGATATGGGTCTATAGCTCCCGCAAGAACATGGGTCTTTCCCCTCCTTGTGAATTAAGGAGATATGAGCTTTGAGAGTTTCATTTGGGAAGCTAGAACTCACCCCTAGAGTATTAAAAAATGTCACGAGTCGTGGGCCTAGCACTGACATAAAAGTCTTATAATATTGAATTGTATAGCCATCCGGGCCTGGTGCTTTGCCTATTTTCATGGGGTTTATTGCTATTTGTAGTTCTTCTAATGTGATTGGTTCATCTAGTAGGCACTTAGTTTCTGCAGGTAATGAGGGGATTTGGGCTTCCGAGACGTATTTGTCAATGTCCGCTAGACTGGAGGAGGGGGTGGGGAGATTATATAAATCAGAGTAGAAGGCTTCAAAGCCCTTTGCTATTTGCTTCGGAAGGGTGGCCTTCTTACCATCTGGTAGTGTTATCTGTGGAATGTACGAGGCGGCTTTAATTTCCTTCACTGACCTGGCCAACAGCTTACCACATACCCGAGTAGGGAGCTGTTTATGCTGCATTTCTGTTGTGGACAGGTCAGAGAGCAACCTGGTAAGCTGCCCGTTTCTCTCTTTCTTAATAGTTGCCCCGTGCTTAATAAGTACACCCCGGGGGACGCACTTATGGGCTTCCCACAGAATACCGGGGTCACAATCCTGAACATCATTCTCCTGAAAATATGCATCTATGGCCTTGGACACATCTCCCAGCACCTCCGGGATCTGCAACAGACTCTCATTCAGTCTCCAGAAGAGAGACCTGGGTAAGGGCCTCTCAGTGAGTGTGTATGTGAGGTGGATTGGCGCATGGTCTGACCATGTGATCTGACCAATTGTAGAAGTTTACACCAGATGGAGCTGGTCATGTGGTATCAGAAATAGGTCTATTCTTGAGTATACTTTGTGAGGGGAGGAGAAAAAAGTATAGTCCCTCTCTCCTGAATGTTGGAGTCTCCAAATATCAATTAGGTGGGTGTTGTGTAGGGTTTGTATAATGCATTTTCGGTGGGACTGTGACAGAGAGGAGGTGCCAGAGGACGTGTCCACTGAGGGGATTAGGGGTACATTAAAATCTCCTCCCAGGATTAGTTGGCCTTCCCTATACTCCATTAGTTTCCCTATTGTACGCTTGGTAAAGCTGACCTGCTGTTCATTTGGGGCATAAAGGGTGGCCAGAGTGAACTGGGCCTCACCCAATCGGCCCTTTAGAAACAGAAAACGTCCCTCGGGGTCTGCAAGCATTTCTTGAAAGCGCCATGGCAACCTTTTAGAGATTAATATCGATACCCCTCTGGATTTGGCGTTGCAGTTTGTGGAGTGGAAAACATGTGGGAAGAAACTATTTTTGAGGGCCGGAGATTTGTTTGTTTTAAAATGGGTCTCTTGTATAAATGCAATATCCGTGCGTGATTTTTTAAGATCATGCAGTAGCATACGTCTCTTCTCCGGGGTGTTCAGACCTTTAGTGTTAAGGGATGTTACCTTGAAAGTGTCTACCGCCATGTCTTCAGGGAAGGTAAGGGGAAAATCAAAAAGGGTCTCACTCAGATAGAGCGAAATAAGGGGGAAGAGGTAGTAGGTGAAAGAGGGGAAAGAAAAGAAAGAAGAGAGATAAATATGGTGTTAGGACAGCAACTGTACACACTCTAGCTGCCATACCTAACTTAACGTCTAAATCAGTAAGGCAGTGCTTACTTATAGTGCATACTACTCCGAAACCTCGGATGTATGCAGTGGCCTATGTGGGGTGCCGGTGGATAATTCCCGCGGGTGAAGTCCCGGGTCTCCCACCCATCTTGGTCCAACCAAGAAGCAAGTACTATAACTGATGACTAACAGAACAAAAAACAGTTAAATCAACTACACAAAATGAACGTTTTCCCAGGAAAGTGGTTTGGGGGCTACCTCTCCTCCATGGCGGCCACCATCCGGTGTTGACTGGCAGGCGGGGCCGCCCCATATCACCGGAAAACTGCTGGAACACATAACGGCAAATCCCGCCGGCCCCTCCTCTTGCTGTCGCCGCCGACGGGGGGAGGAGACCCGTCACTTCTAGAGAACATAAGGATCATAAGGATGCCCTGATCTAAAACATCCCACCTCACCCCCCCACCTGGTCACAAATCTCCCTTCACCATAGTGTTTCCCCAAATGGCCGTGTATTCTATGACAAGTTATATATCTAATAACAGAGACATTTCCCAGCAAGATTTCCCCTCTTATAGATATAAAACATAAAAACATTAAACTCAAACATAAAGAGGGCCCAGTGGTCATGAGGTAGTGGTTACTTAGCACCTTTTGTGTGATCAATAGCTTGGGCCAACTACATAGGGATCAAGATCTGTTTATACAGATTAGGTCTCTATCTGGTGTGTCCTCCGACCTTTCGACTCCCTCCAGGTATAGCAGAGGCAAGTAACTGCAGACAGGGAAGTAACAAAATAGTCGGTAGGGCATGTTCAAAATGTGGAAGGTATTAACGGGAAGCTTCCTGAGGTTTCATCACACCTGACCGGTGGGTGCTAATATCGCATGTCCTGTAGCCTGAGAGGGACAACAGCGGATCCCCCTATTAATCATCAGCATGGGATCATGAGTAGATGGCGAAGCATGGGGATCCTACACTGTGAGGCCGCAAAGTATGACTCAGTCAGCTCAAGACATGCTGGAGGGGGGTGTCCACCCAGGGTCAAGGAGTAACTCCCGTGAGTAAAGGTGAGAGGGGCAAGTTAACGGCAATCCACGGGTTATGGGTTTTCAGATCCTGTGGTGTGGAGGGGAGGGGGTAAAAGACCTACTCACGCTTCCCGCTGGTTCTCCTGGGAGAGGGATCGGGGGCGACGTCCACTTCTTTGTGGTCTCTGTGGTCTCGGTATCTGGTTCTGTAGTGCATTGGAGCGACCAGGTGCTCTAGGCAGGTAGTCCAGCCAGTTGGGGATGTCGATCGGATCTGTTCCTAGGAAGGTAAACAAGACTGGTAGGGAATCCGGGGAATGCAGAAAGAAGGATCTCTGATCTTTAATGAAGGTGACTGACAGTGGGAAGCCCCATCGGTAAGTGGCATTGCAGCGCCGGGCAAGGTCCAGCAGGGGTTTCAGGATGGCTCGTTGGATGAGGGTTGACCTTGATATGTCAGGGAGCAGCTTTACTGACGCACCATCAAACTCCAACTCCCCCGACTCCCAAGCTCCTCGTGCGATAGCCTCCTTATGGGTGTAGAGGTGAAGGCGACATATCACGTCCCTGGGTCTAGCTGGATCTGTCGATCTGGGGCCCAGGGCTCTGTGTACCCGGTCGATTTCGATACGTTCAGGTAGATGGTCTCCCGCCACCCTCCGGAAGATGTCCGTCACTGTGGCAAGGAGGTCTGCTTGTTCCGTGGCTTCTGGGAGGCCTCGGAGCCGCAGATTGTTCCTGCGGCTCCTATCCTCCATTTCTTCCATGCGTAGCTGTAATTCAACTGCAGAGGTAGGATGGTCAATCTGATTAGACTCTAGGGAGGACACTCTCCTCTCCAAGGATGCGAGCGAGGTTTCTCCTGATGTCAGGCGCGTGCTCAAAGATTGTACTTCTTGCTTTACTGTATTAAGTTCCTTCCTATGTGCCACTTCCACCTTCCCCACGAGGGCCTCGATATCCGCCCTGGTGGGCAACGCTCATAGGAGAGCCTTTAGCTCGGCATCCGCTCCTACCATAAGTGGCTGGCGGGGAGTCCTGTCGAAATCAGCCTCTGCTAGTCCCGGGGAGTTGGGGTAAAGCATCGGGCTGCATGAACCCTCTAAGGAAGCCTGGACCGTCATGTGGTCTGGGGTCTGAGAGCGGGAGCTACATGGGTCCGCCATTTTAAGGTCTGGGGAGCCAGATCGTGACCTGCCAAAAAGCCTCTGAAAGTCCCCTAATGAGGGAGTATTAGTAGCCGGGCTAGTCTTCTTCTTGTTCCTTCTGTATGTACGCTTCTTAGCTGAGAGCATCCTGTATAAATAGAGCTGAAATAGCCAAGATGGGTTAGGAGAGGCCGGGAGCTCCGTGCAAACACGTCTTCACGCGGCCATGTCCAGACCACGCCCCTCAAGTCTGTCAGATTTTTGACCGAAAAAGTCCACGGCAGGTCCGATGAAGGCCACACACAGTCGAATTGTCCGCCGGACTCGGTCCGTTGGACCAGTCCCGTCAAAAAAAGTCAGCTCGTGTGTACGCGGCATTACTGTAAAGAAGCCTTTCTGTATGTGGAGGTTAAATCTCTTTTCCTCCAGATGTAATGAGTGCTGCCTTGTCCTCTGTAATGACCTGAAAGTGAAAACCTCTACACCAAGTTCACTATATGAACTACTTATGTATATATACATGGTGATCATATTCCCCTATAATAACCTCTTCTCAAGAGAGAATAAATGCACTTTAGCTAATCTTTCCTCATAGCTGAGCTCCTTCATGCCTCTTTTCAGTTTGGTTGTCCTTCTGTGCATTTTCTTCAGTTCTCCAACATCTTTTTTAGTGAACTGGTGCCCAAAACTGAACTGCATATTCAGGATGAGGTCGTACTAATGATCTGTACAGGGGCAAAATTATATCTCTCTCTCTGGAGTCTATACCTCTTTTAATACAAGAAAGTGGTTTGCTAGCTTCAGAAATTGCTTGGCATTGCATGCTATGATTAAGTTTATGATCCACTATTACACCCAGATCCTTCTCCACCATTGATTCCCCCAGCCTTTTCCCACCTAGAATGTATGATGTAGCACAGGTATTGTTACAATTGCCCATTTTCTTGCCCATATTGTCATGATTGTCTGTTTTTTTTTTTTCATGCATATTGCAGTCGTTGTCAATTTGGCATCAAAGTATTGTAACTATTGCCAGGTGGTTGCCTACAAATTGGAACTTTTGCTTGTTTGTTGCCTACATGTCCCAATTAGCAGTTTGTTGCCTGCATGTTGTAAAGACTGCCTGTGTATTGCCCACACATTGAAATTTGTAACCTGCATATTTTAGTGTTTGCCTGTTTGTTTCCCATGTATTATCAGGGTTGGCATTTACACCTATGTGATATCCAATGAGAGTTTAGAGGACCAAATAACTATAATTCAATTCCCTACAGGCATGTCTCTATCAAACTATACAGCAATTAGCCTTTAAAGTGGTTCTAAAGGCGCAAGGTTTTTTACCTTTATGCATTCTATGCATGAAGGTAAGAACCCTTCTCTGTGCAGCACCCCCCCCCCCCCAGCCCCCCTAATACTTTCCTGAGCCACATCTCGATTCAGCATTGTGCATGAATGCCTCAAATCTCTGGGGACTCTGTTTCCTCATTGGCTGAGACAGCAGCGGGAGCCATTGGCTCCCACTTCTTTCAATCACAACTACTGAGCCATTCAGGAGAGAGAGGGGGCAGGGCCTATCCATGGCTCTGTGTGTGAATGGACATGCAGAGCCACAGTTCGGAACTGAGCCTGCCCTGGTGCCCTCATTGCAAGCTGCTTGCTTTGGTGGCACTTTGCAGGAAGGAGGGACAAGGAGCTCCGGTGAGGGACCTGAGAAGAGGAGGATCAGGGCTGCTCTGTGCAAAACTGCTGCACAGAGCAGGTAAGCATACAATGTATGTTTATCTTTAATATTGAGCTCTGGAGACAAGAATAGTGGGGAGTAATATACATGCTGGAGTGGACACTAGAAACTGGGCAGTGAGCTATGTTTGTTCGGGGGCAGATGTCATTTCTGACAAGGATTCTGGATATTTATTTGTTTATTTATTTATTTATTTATTTATTTATTTATGTATTTCAGGTAATTATATATAAGTATATAAGCTGATGATAGAGATACTGAGAAATGAGACGTATGTACTGATGTTCAAATATCTGAGGAGAGATGCATGTGATGGGGGTGGGATTTCACTGGTGAAGCAAACTTTGCTTAGTTTAAACTTACTGTACCACTGGAGAGAAATCCAGCAGGAAAACAGGACGTTGCATTTATAAAAAAATCTTTTCCAACCTAATATATAGTACTTACACACACAACCACATGCTCACGCACATGTGAGGCAGGGTTCTAATTGTGTTACTACATCTAAAGTCATTTTAACTGGAAAATAACGTTAACAGAAGCCCACTGCATGACTAAGGGAAATATTCTGGATATCTCAAGTTAGGAAAAATGAGACACCTTATAACTTCCAGATCTTAAAATAATCATGTTTTCCTATTAAGGTTTCTGCTAATTATGTAGCTTGCCTGAACTGATGGCACTGCCATATTACTGTAGCCAGCAATGACAGATGACAGCAGCTGACTAATAACAAAAAATGTACTGATAATTGAAAACTGATGATTTTATTAGGTTATTTTACATTTTTTTCAAGTAAAATGCCATATGAGTATGTTTTAATTGGATGGCAATATTGTGTGGGTACATTTTGTTGCTACTCTGCTAATTTATAAGCAGACTCCAGCATATTAGGATAATGATACCAAGTTATGTTCAGAAAAACCTCATCAAGAAATACATACTAAACAACAGAGGTTTAATCAAGTAACATACATTTCTTTTTAGATGCTACAGTTCTAATTTTTACAGAATATCAATCATGAAATCACATTTATAGGTTCATGTACTTCAACATTATATGCATTCAAGCATGATGTAGGGCATGTGAAACCAAATAAAATTGTCTGGTTTACTCTTCTTAAAAGGATTATTGATTTAAAATCTTTTCCTGTAGGCTTTTATTTTACCTCTATAAAACTGTATTTCAACCCTTCTTGAGGAAAATTAAACTGTTAGGTTTTAATGTTTATTTTAGTCAATATTTAACTCATGCGTCAGATATGATTTAAAACTAAATACAGGGGACAACATTGTCATGTTAATTAGTGGTAAAAAAAATTAAAATGTGAATGTGTACTCATATAATGAACTATTTCTGGTTCATTAATTTTCATTTGTGGGTTGTCAAGGTTCTTTACAGCATGCCGTGTTACGACATGTACATGTGTTCTGATCTGATCATACCAAAATTATATGTATTAACATGCAGCATATTGCTGAACATATTTCAGTTTATGAAATTTGATTGCTATAATATAATATACTAAAGTAAGTTATAAAATGTCATGAACCCTTTCATGCCTAATCTTATTTCTGATATTTGTTGCTTGCAAGTTAAAATACAGATTTTTTGCTAGAAAATTACTTAGAACCCCCAAACATTATATATATATTTTTTAGCAGAGACCATAGAGAATAAAATGGCAATCATTGCAATATTGTATGTCACACGGTATTTGTGCAGCAGTCTTTCAAATGCAATTTTTGGGGAAAAAAGACACTTTTATGAATTAAAAAAAATAAACAGTAAAGTTAGCCCAACTTGTTTGTGTAATGTGAAAGATGATGTTATGCCGATTAAATAGATACCTAAAATGTCATGCTTTGAAGTTGTGCACATTCGTGGAATGGTGACAAACTATATCTCCATAGGCAAAAAATGAACGGTTATCAGGTTAGTGTTACAGAGGGCTGCTGGTGCTAGAATTATTGCTCTTGCTCTGACGATCACGGTGATACCTAACATGTGTGATTTGAACACTGTTTACATATTCGGGCGAGACTACTTACACATGCTTTTACTTTGCTGCACAAGCTCACAAGGACGGGGGGCGCTTAATTTAAAAAAAAAAAAAAAAATTTTTTTTTTTCTTATTTATTTTATTTCTTCTTTTTTTTACATTGTCTCTTTAAAAAAAAAATGTACCACTTACCTTGTGACATTTATAGGTGGTGACAAGTACTCTTTATGGAGGGATCGGGGGTCTAAAAGACTTCAAAGTATTCAGATTGGCAAAAACGGCGATTCTGAATACTGTCTTTTGTTTTAAAACTGCGCTATTTGCAGCCGAGTAAAATGGGAGAGACGTCGCTTCTGTATTTACACATAGGAGACTTGATCAAAGCTGTTTCCAGCTTTGTTCCAGTCTCTCTCTAGCCGGTGGAAGTGCTGGATCGTGGCTCGGGTCTCCCGGTGGGTCGGGAGGCCAGGGAAGAGCGGCAGAAGCGTCCCCTCCCGTCCCTTGGGTATAATAGACGAGCGGCTTTTAGCCGCATCTGTTGTTATTCCTAAAGAGCCTACCACCTGCTCTAAAAAATGGTACAGCTGCAGGCATTATCCCAGTATAACCCCTGAAACCCAAGGCCACATATGTGCGTACAGTCGGCGCTAAGGGGTTAATGCTTTAAAAAATATTTCAAAACATTTATGTGTTTGCTCTAATTGCCAATAGTAAATGGACCAAGCTCTTTTAATAAAATGTAAACTATATTATTTTCCTATTTTATTTGCAGGCATTATATAATTGATAAATTAAAGGGTTGAGTTAACCCTATAAGGAATGAAATACGGATGCCATCACTGTTGATCTTCTAAAATGAAACTGTCTAAAGAGACATAAATTACCTTCTGAATAGACCTAGATTTTTCCTCTGAACCTGGCTTCATTGTCAGCTACATTTTCATAGTTTTCTACATCCTTACCTTCTAGAAAGACCTTGAATCTGAGCATTGAAAAAGGTATGACCATGTATTCAATAGTAAAAGTGCTTATTCAATGTTTATAGAGGACATAATGAAGGCTCCACTGCACAGAATCATGAAATATGTTGATTATGCCCCCCCCCCCCAGCTGTCCTGCCGGAAGCATTTTTAATCTTGCTGCATGGTATTTAATAAAATTCAAAATACGTTAGAACAAGTGGGTGTCCTGGCTTCAGAACGGGTGCTTTGTTTGTGAATTGTATTAACAGTGTTCAGTTTACTTGTCAGCTTGTAGTCTAATAACAGTAATTGTTGCAGCAAGCTCTTGATATATATATATATATATATATATATATATATATATATATATATATATATATAAAATCTTTTTTTTTCGGGAGTTCCTCTACCTTTTAATACAACAGAACATGCATTGTGTGGTAAATAAGTAGTAAGCCAATCACAGATATGTGGAGTGTATGTGTATGAGGTTTCTTTTTTTAAATTCAAATCTAATCTCTCTCTTTAAAAGCCAGTAGAAAACTTTGCACCATGACCTGCGCTTGAGACCTTGCAACTCCTAGAGACAACTGCCATGCTCACCTTCTGATTCAAAAGATTGTAATACAACTAGCTGGACATTAAAGAGTAGGGATGGGCCGAACGGACCCCTGCTCGGTTCAGACTAGAACACCGCGAACGTTCGGACCCGAATAACGAACCCCATTAAAGTCGATGGGACCCGAACGTCAAATATCAAAAGTGCCCATTTTGAAGGCTTAAATGCAAGTAATTAGGCATACAATGGTTATAGGGGTCCGGGTCCTGCCCCGGGGGGGACATGGATCAATAAAAAAAAAAGTTTGTGAAAAACGTCTTTTTTAAATAAGCAGTGATTTTTTTATTTTTAAAGTGAAAGCCTAAAAATGAAAAATTCCTTCCGATATAGTGCCATGGGGGTCCCCTTAGTCTAACTGTAAAGTGGCAGATCTGTACCATGTCTAGAATCTGCTGCAGCAGTAATTGAATTTAAAAAGGCAAAAAAAGTCATTTTTCCTGCAAGCTGCCTTTATTTTGCTCAGCAACAGCTGGGGAGCGAGTGTGTATGATGAGGCCACAATGTAGTGCACTGGGAACAAGATTAGAGATTTATTGGATACATTCTGGTGTCACTTTGACTTTGGATAGAAGTAACGGGTGCATTAAAATTGGTCTTTGGGTGTCGGTGGTGCCTTCCCACCGTGACCCTATAGAGATAATCTTGATGCAAGCAAGAATTTGCCTTGCTGTAAAAAAATGCAATGATATGCACCTGTCAGACAGGTGCAGAAAAATTGGTCTTTGGCTATCAGTGGTTTCTTCCCACCGTAACCCTATAGAGGTACTCTTGATGAAAGCAAGAATTTGCCTTGTTGTAAAAAATTGCAATGATATGCACCTGTCAGACAGGTTCATATCAATTGGTCTTTGGGTATTAATTGTGCCCATGAAACCTATACCAAAAACATTCTTCCAGATAAAATGATTGAACACCCTCAAAGCTAGGCAGTCTCAAAGTCCTGCAGAGATTGCACATCCCAAAAAGACTTAATCAGTGGCATCAGGGGCTTCATAGCTGGTAATCCAGGAGTCATTTTTATAAAAGTCAAACAGTCCACAGAGTCTGTGGACAGACGCATTCTATGATCAGTAATGAAACCTCCTGCAGCACTGCATGCCCATTCTGAAAGCACGCTGGATGCAGGGCAGCCCAACAACTCAATAGCATACTGGGCAAGTTCTGGCCAGTGGTCTATTCTCATGACCCAGTAAGCCAGTGGATCATCAGCTGGAAAGCTCTCCATCTCTGTTTGGTCCCCAAGGTAATCGTCCACCATGTGATGCAGACGCTGCCGATCGGATGTGGAAGCTGACAGCCCTAGGCGGCGAGGACTAAAAAAATTCCGAAATGCCTCACTTAGGCAGATGCCTTCTCCAACGCTCCTTTCTTGACCAACGGAAGACTCAAAACAACGTTTTCCACCACACTGTAACCAACTAGAGTGAGGAAAAACATTCAATAAAATCGTCTTTAATGTGTCCTCAAGAGATTTTATCCTCTGTGGGGACGGGATGAGTTCAGAGACCTTCCTCTTACAACGGTGGTCAAGGAGGGTTGCCAACCAGTAATCATCCTTCTCCTTTATGCCACGTATTCTTGGGTCCTTTTTGCAGGCTTTGAAGCATGAGGTTGCCCATGCACCTCAAATTTGCAGAGGCTTGGGAAGCAGACTCCTCGGGCTCACTCAGGATGACAGCATCTGGAACTTCCTCCTCCCAGCCACGTACTACTCACAAGGGTCCTGGGGTTGGAAAGCCATCGCTTACAAATTGACGCATGTCTTCCTCTTCTTCAAAGCAAATGAAAGTGCCAGAATCCTCCTCCTCATCCTCCTCCCCTCTCTCTTCCTGTGTGTTCTGTGACATAGGAATGATGGTGTCTGCATAAAGTGGGCCTTGAGAGGAAAGGAAGTCCTCCTCTTCCTCCTGCTGCTCTGCCTCCAGTGCCCTGTCCATAATGCCACGCAGAGTCTGCTCCAGCAGGAACACAACAGGGATTGTGTCACTGATGCATGCATTGTCACTGCTCACCATCCTTGTGGCCTCCTCAAATGGTGACAATACACTGCATGCATCCTTAATGATGAGCCATTGGCGTGGGGAAAAAAAGCCGAGGTGGCTCAAACCTGTCGTCATGCCGTATTGACACAAGTACTCGTTTACGATCCTCTGCTGCATGTATAGCCACTGCAGCATTCCTAAAGTTGAGTTCCACCTGGTGGGCATGTCACAAATCAGGCGGTTTACAGGCAGGTGGAATTCCTGCTGAATTTCAGCCAACTGAGCACTGGCTGTGTATGTCTGCCTGAAATGACTCTTATGGCCTGCTTTAGTACATCTTTTAACTCTGGGTATGTACTTAGGAAACACTGCACCACTAAATTGAGGACATGTCCTAGGCATGGCACATGTGTCAAATTTCCCTGTCTAGGGGGGGACAGGAGGTTTGAGCCATTATTGGACACCACCATTCCTGGCTCCAGCTGGCATGGTGTGAACCACCTCTGGGCCTGTCCTTGCAGAGCTGCAAGAATCTCTGCTCTGGTGTGGTTCCTGTCCCCTAAACACACTAGCTGAAGCACTGCATGGCACCTTTTAGCCTGACTCTGGGAAAAGCCCTTTGAATGCTTAGGGGGTACCTGATGTTCATAGGACAATTCTGCAGAGGAGAGCATGGAGGTGGCGGAGGAGTAGGAGGAGGAGGGGGTAGAGCTCACAGGTCTGGCATCATCATCACCAGCTGTATGGAGACATGGGGGCACAACAAGCTGCAGTACTGAGCCCTGTCCTGCATCCTTTCGAGTTGCAAGCAGTGTTACCCAGTGTGCTGTGAATGAAATATATTATCCCTGCCCATGCTTTCTGGACCACTTGTCAGCAGTAAGGTGGATTGTACGGCTGACTACATTGCCCAACGATGCCAGAACATTCCCTTACATGTGATGGTAGAGAGATGGAATGGCCAGTATCGACTGGGAACCTGCCATTGTGGTACAGCACAGTACATTCACGGAAGGGGGCGGAATCCACCAGGCTGAAAGGCAGAAGATGGAGAGCCAACAGCTTTGACAAGCTTGAATTCAGGCGCTGGGCATGTGGGTGGCAGGGTCTGTATTTTTTTTTCTGCTGCAGAAGATGGGGCAGAGAAATTTGCCAGCTACAGTCTACAGCTGGTGGGGTGCTGCTGGTAGATGAGCTGCTGGGACCTTGGACAACCTGTGCTATACCATTATCCCTGTCAGTGGAGGCTGCTGAAAGGTATTGATTCAGTATCGCAGGGGCAGACTGAAGTGGGTAAGGAGGAGGAGGAGGGACAGATTTGTGCCCCTTTTGTGTGGCTTTTAGGTGCTCTTGCCAATGGGCTAAGTGGTTGGACGTTAAATGCCTTGTTAGGCATGTGGTACCCAAATGGTTGGTGTTTTTGCCACGTTTGATGTGCCTGTGACACAGTTTGCAGATAGCAACAGTGAGATCTTTTGCAGATGTGCTGAAAAAGGCCCAGACAGCTGAGCTGTGGGGAGTGGGTCGGGAGATAACAGCTGCAGAATTTGATGGAATAGGGTGGCTGCTATCTACTCTTTCATGATGCTGACCTCCTTGGGTTGTGCCGCCTCACCTTCAGTTTCCTCCTCTGCTCTATTTGGCACTCAAGTCGCATCAGTGACATCATCATCATCATCATCTCCATCTCCTCCATCTTCATCATGAGACAACTTGGCAATACGCTGCGGCTTGGGGAACATGAATGCCAGTTTGTCTACCAGCTAGGCTCATGTTCCTGTCTTTCTCAACCTCAGAACCAGCATCTGAATCCAGTAATGGCTGGGCATCATCAAGGAGCCAGTGGCTGATGCTATGGTCAAATAACTCAGCTGACTCTTCAATGGCTGATGTTAGGGCTATGGCAGGAATAGATGGGGACAAGGAGGCAGGTTTATCCACTCTGGCAACTGCAGGGGACTGCACACTTGTCTCTGCTTGTGTGACAGAGGATGAGGAAGGTTTAGTAAGCATGTCCACCACCTCCTCTGCATGCTGTGGCTGGATAGCACGGGCAAACTCACTAAACAGAGGAAATGATGCCCTGACTAAGGACTGACCACCACATCCTCCTTTGCCTGTGGATACATTTGCTTCTGGCCCTCTTACAGTGCCAAGGGAACATCTACCTCTCCCTGTTGTTCTCCCAGACATTATTGGGAGGGGTGGTGCTTATAAGCAAATGTAAAGGAGAAGTTGAAATCTGTACGTAGATGCACTTTAATCAGTGTAAAGAGGTGTTTGGTGCCCTTTAGTTTGAGTACTCACACTACACAGACACACTCCACAGATACAATATAATATACTGCAATATAATGCGCCAAACGTACAGTGATGCACAGAACTATATGGCGTTAAACTGGCAGTAATGCACACAGAAGTAAATGGTGTTAAACTGGCAGTAACACAGAAACTATATGGCGTTAAACTGGTAGTAACGCACACAGAACTATATGGCGTTAAACTGGCAGTAACGCATGCAAAACAATATGGCATTAAACTTGCAGTAATACATGCAAAACTATATGGCGTTAAACAGGCAGTAACGCACGCAAAACTATATGGCATTAAACAGCCAGTAACGCACGCAAAACTATATGGCGTTAAACTGGCAGTAACGCACGCAAATCTATATGGCGTTAAACTGGCAGTAACGCACGCAAAATGATATGGCGTTAAACTGGCAGTAACACACAAAACTATATGGCGTTAAACTTTTAGTAATGCACACAGAACTATATGGCGTTAAAATGGCAGTAACGCATGTAAAGCTATATGGTGTTAAACAGGCAGTAATGCACGCAAAACTATATGGCGTTAAACAGGTAGTAACGCACGCAAAACTATATGGCGTTAAACTAGCAGTAACGCACGCAAAACTATATGGCGTTAAACTGGCAGTAACGCACGCAAAACTATATGGTGTTAAACTGGTAGTAACACACGCAAAACTATATGCCGTTAAACTGGCAGTAACGCAATCAAATAGACGGTGTTCAACCGTCACTACACTGAAGCTATCTGAACTGTCCCTACTCTAGCTATATATTAATGTCAAAATTACTGACACGGTCTCACTACACTACACTGAAACTATCTGAGCTGTCCCTACTATAGCTGCACACTATAAAAAGCTGAATGATGGTCCTCCTCACTACACTCACACTATCCCTAGGCTGACACTAAACTAATATTCTACGCTGCCAATTGGGTAACTAATAGCACTGAACAGAGCCCTGTTCTATCTCTCTTCACACCAAAATCACACTGAAAATGGCTGCCATTGAAAGAATACTTTTATACTGTGGGGCAGGAATGAGCCATGATTGGATAAAGTCATGATGACAGTGTCCATTCATGACTCTGACAGTTCTCTGTGCCTTGATTGGCTGAAGCTTTCACTGCTTCAGCCAATCAGGGCTCGCAATGCACTGTTCAATGCCACAATGCATTGCGGCCGGTTCGGGGGCCGAACAAACGGTCGAACGACCCGTTTGTTCTCCTGTTTGCCAAACGTCTGAACAACAAAAGTTCGGCCCAAACTTATGCTCGGGCCGAACCATTTGCACAGTTTGCCCATCCCTATTAACCACTTGACCACTGGGCACTTAAACCCCCTTCCTAACCAGACCAATTTTCAGCTTTCGGTGCTCTCACATTTTGAATGACAATTACTCAGTCATACAACACTTTACCCATGTGAAATTTTTGTCCTTTTTTTCACACCAATAGAGCTTTCTTTTGGTGGTATTTAATCACCACTGGGTTTTTTATTTTTTGCGCTATAAAAGAAGAAAAGACTGAAAATTCTGTAAAAAAATGAATGTTTCTGTTATAAAATTTAGCAATTTAGTAATTTTTCTTCATAAATTTTGGCCAAAATTTATACTGCTACATATCTTTGGTAACAAAAAGTACAAATTGGTGTATATTATTTGGTCTTTGTGAAAGTTATAGAGTCCAAAAGCTATGGTGCCAATATCTGAAAATTGATCACACCTGAAGTACTGATGGCCTAATTTCTTGAGACCCTAACATGCCAGAAAAATACAAATACCCCCCAAATGACCCCTTTTTGGAAAGAAGATATTCCAAGGTATTTAGAAAGATGCATGGTGAGTTTTTTGAAGTTGTCATTTTTTCCCACAATTATTTGCAAATTCAAGATTTTTTTTCTTTTTTTTTTCACAAAATTGTCATATTAGCAGGTTATTTCTCACACACAGCATATGCATAACATAAATTACATGCCAAAACACATTCTGCTATTACTCCCGAGTATGGCGATACCACACGTGTGAGACTTTTACACAGTGTGACCACATACAGAGGCCCAACATGCAGGGAGCACCTTCAGGCGTTCTGGAGCACCCAGGCCAATTCTGACATTTCTCTCCTACATGTAAAAATCATCATTTATTTGCTAGAAAATTACATAGAACCCCAAAACATTATATATGTTTTTTCAGCAAAGACCCTAGAGAATACAATGGTGGTCATTGCAACTTATTATCTCGCACTGTATTTGTGCAGCAATTTTTCCAAAGGTTTTTTTTGGAAAATAAAACAGTTTTGTGCTTTAAAAAAAAAACAAAACAGTAAAGTTAGCCCAATGTTTTCACATAATGTGAAAGATGAAGTTACTCCGAGTAAATAGATACCTAACATGTCACCCTTCAAAATTGCACACGCTTGTGGAATGGCACCAAACTTTGCTACTTAACCACTTAAGGACCGCCTCACGCCAATGTACGTCGGCAAGGCGGCACGGGCAGGCAAAATCACGTACATATACGTGATTTGCCTTCCGCGGGTTGGGGGTCCGATCAGACCCCCCGGTGCCCGAGGCAGTCCTGTTTTGTCCGCCGGCGATCGGAGGTGAGGGGGAGGCCATCCGTTCATGGCCCCCCCCTCGCGATCGCCGCCGGCCAATGAGAATCTTCCTTTGCTGCTGTATGCTAAACAGCAGCAAAGGAAATTATGTCATCTCTCCTCGGCTCGGTATTTTCCGTTCCGGCGCCGAGGAGAGAAGACATCTATGTGAGTGTAAAACACAAACACACACAGTAGAACATGCCAGGCACACAAAACACCCCGATCCCCCCCGATCGCCCCCCGATCCCCCCCCAATCACCCCCCCTGTCACAAACTGACACCAAGCAAGTTTTTTTTTTCTGATTACTGCATTGGTGTCAGTTTGTGACAGTTACAGTGTTAGGACAGTTAGGGTTAGCCCCCTGTAGGTCTAGGATACCCCCCTAACCCCCCCTAATAAAGTTTTAACCCCTTGATCACCCCCCATCACCAGTGTCACTAAGCGATCATTTTTCTGATCGCTGTATTAGTGTCGCTGGTGACGCTAGTTAGGGACGTAAATATTTTGGTTCGCCGTCAGCGTTTTATAGCGTCAGGGACCCCCATATACTGCCTAATAAATGTTTTAACCCCTTGATGGCCCCCTAGTTAACCCTTTCACCACTGATCACCGTATAACCGTTACAGGTGACGCTGGTTAGTTTGTTTATTTTTTATAATGTCAGGGCACCCGTCGTTTATTACCGAATAAAGGTTTAGCCCCCTGATCGCCCGGCGGTGATATGCGTCGCCCCAGGCAGCGTCAGATTAGCGCCAGTACCGCTAACACCCACGCACGTAGCATACGCCTCCCTTAGTGGTATAGTATCTGATCGGATCAATATCTGATCAGATCTATACTGGCATCCCCAGCAGTTTAGGGTTCCCCAAAACGCAGTGTTAACTGGATCAGCCCAGATACCTGCTAGCACCTGCGTTTTGCCCCTCCGTCCGGCCCAGCCCACCCAAGTGCAGTATCGATCGATCACTGTCACTTACAAAACACTAAACGCATAACTGCAGCGTTCGCAGAGTCAGGCCTGATCCCTGCGATCGCTAACAGTTTTTTTGGTAGCATTTTGGTGAACTGGCAAGCAAGCACCAGCCCCAGGCAGCGTCAGGTTAGCGCCAGTAGCGCTAACACCCACGCACGCACCGTACAACTCCCTTAGTGGTATAGTATCTGAATGGATCAATATCTGATCCGATCAGATCTATACTAGCGTCCCCAGCAGTTTAGGGTTCCCAAAAACGCAGTGTTAGCGGGATCAGCCCAGATACCTGCTAGCACCTGTGTTTTGCCCCTCCGCCCGGCCCGGCCCAGCCCACCCAAGTGCAGTATCGATCGATCACTGACACTTACAAAACACTAAATGCATAACTGCAGCGTTCGCAGAGTCAGGCCTGATCCCTGCGATCGCTAACAGTTTTTTTGGTAGCATTTTGGTGAACTGGCAAGCACCAGCCCCAAGCAGCGTCAGGTTAGTGCCAGTACTGCTAACACCCACGCACGCAGCGTACACCTCCCTTAGTGGTATAGTATCTGAACGGATCAATATCTGATCCGATCAGATCTATACTAGCGTCCCCAGCAGTTTAGGGTTCCCAAAAACGCAGTGTTAGTGGGATCAGCCCAGATACCTGCTAGCACCTGCGTTTTGCCCCTCCGCCCGGCCCAGCCCACCCAAGTGCAGTATCGATCGATCACTGTCACTTACAAAACACTAAACGCATAACTGCAGCGTTCACAGAGTCAGGCCTGATCCCTGCGATCGCGAACAGTTTTTTTTGTAGCGTTTTGGTGAACTGGCAAGCACCAGTGGCCTAGTACACCCCGGTCGTAGTCAAACCCGCACTGCAGTAACACTTGGTGACGTGGCGAGTCCCATAAGTGCAGTTCAAGCTGGTGAGGTGGCAAGCACAAGTAGTGTCCCGCTGCCACCAAAAAGACAAACACAGGCCTGTCATGCCCATAATGCCCTTCTTGCTGCATTCGCCAATCCTAATTGGGAACCCACCACTTCTGCAGCGCCCGTACTTCCCCCATTCACATCCCCAACCAAGTGCAGTCGGCTGCATGAGAGGCATTTTCTTTATGTCCTCCTGAGTACCCCTACCCAACGAACCCCCCAAAAAAGATGTCGTGTCTGCAGCAAGCGCGGATATAGGCTATTATTGTCCCTCCTGTCCTGACAATCCTGGTTTTTGCATTGGTGAATGTTTTGAACGCTACCATGCACTAGTTGAGTATTAGTGTAGGGTACAGCATTGCACAGACTAGGCACACTTTCACAGGGTCTCCCAAGATGCCATCGCATTTTGAGAGACCCGAACCTGGAACCGGTTGCAGTTATAAAAGTTAGTTACAAAAAAAGTGTAAAAAAAAAAAAAATATATATAAAATAAAAAAAAATAGTTGTCGTTTTATTGTTCTATCTCTCTCTATTCTCTCTCTCTATTGTTCTGCTCTTTTTTACTGTATTCTATTCTGCAATGTTTTATTGTTATTATGTTTTATCATGTTTCCTTTTCAGGTATGCAATTTTTTATACTTTACCGTTTACTGTGCTTTATTGTTAACCATTTTTTTGTCTTTAGGTACGCCATTCACGACTTTGAGTGGTTATACCAGAATGATGCCTGCAGGTTTAGGTATCATCTTGGTATCATTCTTTTCAGCCAGCGGTCGGCTTTCATGTAAAAGCAATCCTAGCGGCTAATTAGCCTCTAGACTGCTTTTACAAGCCGTGGGAGGGAATGCCCCCCCCACCGTCTTCTGTGTTTTTCTCTGGCTCTCCTGTCTCAACAGGGAACCTGAGAATGCAGCCGGTGATTCAGCCAGCTGACCATAGAGCTGATCAGAGACCAGAGTGGCTCCAAACATCTCTATGGCCTAAGAAACCAGAAGCTACGAGCATTTTATGACTTAGATTTCGCCGGATGTAAATAGCGCCATTGGGAAATTGGGAAAGCATTTTATCACACCGATCTTGGTGTGGTCAAATGCTTTGAGGGCAGAGGAGAGATCTAAGGTCTAATAGACCCCAATCTTTTCAAAAAAGAGTACCTGTCACTACCTATTGCTATCATAGGGGATATTTACATTCCCCGAGATAACAATAAAAATGATTAAAAAAAAAAAAAAAATGAAAGGAACAGTTTAAAAATAAGATAAAAAAGCAAAAAAATAATAAAGAAAAAAAAAAAAAAAAAGCACCCCTGTCGCCCCCTGCTCTCACGCTAAGGCGAACGCAAGCGGCGGTCTGTCGTCAAACGTAAACAGCAATTGCACCATGCATGTGAGGTATCACCGCGAAGGTCAGATGGAGGGCAGTCATTTTTGCAGTAGACCTCCTCTGTAAATCTAAAGTGGTAACCTGGTTCAAAAATAAAAATAAAAACTGCGCTGCAGAGCAAAAAAGGTCAAAGGTAAAAGCTGCACACAAAATACACCAATATCTGTGTATACCATGAAAAATAAAAAATAAATAAAGTGCGCTAATTATATGAAAATACACACATAGATGTGAATACATGTGGGTAGTAGTAAAAACCACAATCTACTGAGAGCAAGTAAATGACTCCATGAGTGGTAAAAATATATAAGTGCAAAACATAAAAACTCAAATAAAAAGAAGAAACAAAAAATGTGTACATGTGAAATACAATGATATTAATAGCATGAAAATCTGAAAATCAAACAAACTCAGTCCATGGGTTCAAATATAAAAAGTTCATCAGTGAAAAAAAGCTTCCATCCACTATACAGCTCAGCAGCAACTAATCCCCCTATGAGTGGATTGACAAGGGAGAGAGATGTGCAGGATGGTGCAAATCCACTGGCGGTGACTCCAATAAGTAAGAAAGTGATAAAGGTGGACTCTTACCCTCCGTGTTGGACCCCCTCCTTGGCAGGGTCTATCAGGCATGCAGATTTTTGCCCTCTGCAGGGACCATGTAATGAGAAGATCTCCCCAGCAGCTGTTAGGAATGTTGTCTCCGATCCGGGCTGGTCCAAGTGAAACGCCTGGAGAGGGGGGAAGGAAAGCTCTCTTGCTCCCAGTGTGGCAAAGGAAAAAACAAAAGAGCAGAGCTCCAATAGTGTAAAAAGTTTCGAAATTTATTAAATAAAAGTACAGACCGCAACGGAGAGTGCACGCTCCGTGAGGTGAAAATACAATTAAAAACAAGCCGGCATATAAAAATCGTAATAACCCGTGCATAACATGGGGCAATCGTGACGGCTTACAACGTAGCCACGCCCTACATGTTTCGTCATTAGTAGACGTCTTTGAAGACGTCTACTAATGACGAAACATGTAGGGCGTGGCTACGTTGTAAGCCGTCACGATTGCCCCATGTTATGCACGGGTTATTACGATTTTTATATGCCGGCTTGTTTTTAATTGTATTTTCACCTCACGGAGCGTGCACTCTCCGTTGCGGTCTGTACTTTTATTTAATAAATTCCGAAACTTTTTACACTATTGGAGCTCTGCTCTTTTGTTTTTTCCTTTGCCACACTGGGAGCAAGAGAGCTTTCCTTCCCCCCTCTCCAGGCGTTTCACTTGGACCAGCCCGGATCGGAGACAACATTCCTAACAGCTGCTGGGGAGATCTTCTCATTACATGGTCCCTGCAGAGGGCAAAAATCTGCATGCTTGATAGACCCTGCCAAGGAGGGGTCCAACACAGAGGGTAAGAGTCCACCTTTATCACTTTCTTACTTATTGGAGTCACCGCCAGTGGATTTGCACCATCCTGCACATCCCTCTCCCTTGTCAATCCACTCATAGGGGGATTAGTTGCTGCTGAGCTGTATAGTGGATGGAAGCTTTTTTTCACTGATGAACTTTTTATATTTGAACCCATGGACTGAGTTTGTTTGATTTTCAGATTTTCATGCTATTAATATCATTGTATTTCACATGTACACATTTTTTGTTTCTTCTTTTTATTTGAGTTTTTATGTTTTGCACTTATATATTTTTACCACTCATGGAGTCATTTACTTGCTCTCAGTAGATTGTGGTTTTTACTACTACCCACATGTATTCACATCTATGTGTGTATTTTCATATAATTAGCGCACTTTATTTATTTTTTATTTTTAAAGTGGTAACCTGTAAAGGCTTTTAAAGGGTTTTAAAAATGTATTTATTTTGTTGCCACTGCACGTTTGTAAAGCATGTCATGTTTGGTATCCATGTACTCGGCCTAAGATCATCTTTTTTATTTCATCAAACATTTGGGCAATATAGTATATTTTAGTGCATTAAAATTTTAAAAAGTGTGTTTTTTCCCCAAAAAAATGCGTTTGAAAAATAGCTGCGCAAATACTGTGTGAAAAAAAAAATGAAACACCCACCATTTTAATCTGTGGGGCATTTGCTTTAAAAAAATATATAATGTTTGGGGGTTCAAAGTAATTTTCTTGCAAAAAAAAAAAAACTTTTTCATGTAAACAATAAGTGTCAGAAAGGGCTTTGTCTTCAAGTGGTTAGAAGAGTGGGTGATGTGTGACATAAGCTTCTAAATGTTGTGCATAAAATGCCAGGACAGTTCAAAACCCCCCCAAATGACCCCATTTTGGAAAGTAGACACCCCAAGCTATTTGCTGAGAGGTATGTCGAGTCCATGGAATATTTTATTTGTGAAATTACACCCCAAAATACATTCTGCTGCTTCTCCTGAGTATGGGGATACCACATGTGTGAGACTTTTTGGGAGCCTAGCCGCGCAGCCTAGCCGCGCACGGGACCCTGAAAACCAAGCACCGCCTTCAGGCTTTCTAAGGGCGTGAATTTTTGATTTCACTCTTCACTGCCTATCACAGTTTCGTAGGCCATGGAATGCCCAGGTGGCACAAAACCCCCCCCAAATGACCCCATTTTGGAAAGTAGACACCCAAAGCTATTTGCTGAGAGGTATAGTGAGTATTTTGCAGACCTCACTTTTTGTCACAAAGTTTTGAAAATTGAAAAAAGAAAAAAAAAAGTTTTTTCTTGTCTTTCTTCATTTTCAAAAACAAAGAGAGCTGCAAAATACTCACCATGCCTCTCAGCAAATAGCTTCTCAGGAGAAGCAGCTAAATGTATTTTGGGGTGCAATTCCACATATGCCCATGGCCTGTGTGAGCAATATATCATTTAGTGACAACTTTGTGCAAAAAAAAAAAAAAAAAAAGTGTCACTTTCCCGCAACTTGTGTCAAAATATAAAATATTCCATGGACTCAATATGCCTCTCAGCAAATAGCTTGGGGTGTCTACTTTCCAAAATGGGGTCATTTGGGGGGGGTTTTGTGCCACCTGGGCATTCCATGGCCTCCGAACTGTGATAGGCAGTGAAGAGTGAAATCATAAATTTACACCCTTAGAAATCCTGAAGGCGGTGATTGGTTTTCGGGGTCCCGTGCACGGCTAGGCTCCCAAAAAGTCCCACACATGTGGTATCCCCATACTCAGGAGAAGCAGTGTAATGGAAATTTGTAAGTTCTGTATATAATTGTATTGTATTTTGTATGTATTGCACTCTGCCCTCACTGTGCACACGGCACTAATAATGTTTTCAGTAAATGTTTACATTCTTTCGAGTCCTGATTAGAATTAGCCTGCCTATGTAACGCCCCTTGTTACCATAAACCTACAATTGTAATATTAATGTGATACCTACGTAATCATGTGCATAAAAACCTTCAATTGCGTCATAATAAGGCAGAACAGTAATTTGGAAAGATGCTGAGCGTATCTTTTGTGTCTGTTCCCTACTGCAGTAGATATTATTAATTTGGAACCACTAATCAATATGAGGATAGGAGTTGCCTATCATCAATTTAACCGAGTCAAGCATGGCGAGCTTTGCCTTAGGAGGGGATTCCAGGTGACCCTGAGTATCCGAAACGAGGAGCTTGAGACGATCCGGGAATTTCTGATAATCAGCCGGCTGAGGTAAGCCTTTTGCTTACATTTGAGTTATCAGACTTCCTTGATCGGTAAGGCATTGTCGGGACAAAGGGTACCTATTTTACTCCCCTTAATCGAACTGTATTGATTGGTGGTTATATGTTATGTTGTCCCTGTCTATTGTCCATCGGAGTGTTATAGATAAGAAAGGGAAGAATAGTGCTGTTCACAGGTATATGTAGTACATCTGCTAGATAAAGTAGTTTAGAGGCAAGAGGGTATAGGCACAAGTAGAGAAGAGAGAAGACTGGCCAGTCATTATGGGCATTGAATTAAGTAAGGGAATGAAGGGTAAGAGACCCTCAAAAATGCCCAGCGCAAGAGGAGCGCTACATATGAACCAAAGGTGCGGTTCCACCTATACTGAGCCCCTAGATTAATGGTTAGAGTGGACAGGGATCCACATTGGGTAACTGGGTTACCAAGGTCCACAGGGACTAAGAATCGTGCAGAGTAAATAGCTAAAGAAAAAGTTATCAATGTGAGCAGGATGGATCAAGGGTGACATTAACACTAGACAGAAAGGGACATTTTCATGTTAAGTTGTGGGATGAATTTGGAGTCAGGCACTATAACTATTAGAGTCAGAAACAGAGAAATGAGAATTAAAACAGAATACTTTATATGTTGTCAGAGAGGGAAGATGGGATGAGCACTGTGGCTCCCCATCTGATCATAGAATCATAGAAGCTAGATATAAAAGTTATTTTAAACAAAATAAGGAAAGCAGAATTTAGGCATGGAAATATTAAAGAGTTAAAAGAAAGTGAGAGAATGATATGCATGTGTTGTGTACAAATGGGAAAAATGTAAGCGATTTTAGAGAGATATTGGTGTACGTGTGTGCGAATGCTGGGACCTTTAGTTCTATTGCTTGTGTGTGTCATGTACGCAGATGTGACCCCCTCTTTTGTGCTCTCATGAAAGAAATGTGGCTGGGATGAGAGGTTAGTGATAAGCTGGAAGGACACCAGTGCCAATTTCTGTTTTTTAGACAAAACATTTATAACAAAATGTGCCGGGTTAACGAATCTAATGGTAAACAATGTGATCACAATTATTTTGAATCTGTTTTCCAAACATGGTAAAATGAAGGTATTACACAAATTGAATATCCTTTGATAGTGGAAACAGTGCATTTAAAAAAAAAGGGAAATTAAGTAAAATTAAGTAGTAATGAGTATTAATTTCTAATATGAGTTTAACAATTTTATTAATAATATAGATATATTGAAACTGGTTTAGACAACCTTTGGTTGGAAATGAAGTCCAGGTTAATGGGGAAATTTGTAATAAATGGGATTAGTTTAGATTAAGATAACAATTTTGTAATTTTACATTTATACAATAAGCCCTTATTGAGAGAAAAAAAAGATTAAGATGAGGTTGTTATTTTGAATAAAGCTGCCATAATATTTAACAAAGCCAAGATGGATGGAATACATAAGAAGTTCTTCTATAAAAATGAAATTTTAAGGTTTTTGATAATAACTTGATGTGCGGTCCATGATGTAAGAGTAATATTAAATAAAATTTAAATATAACAGACCCATCACATCAAGTCCACACACCCTGTTAGGATAGATGCCGCCTGCAGCCAGTTGTTTTATAGTTTTTGATGCTTTCTGGTCCATCATACAGATTGTTGGTCCTTTTGTTTTTATTTATTTTTATTTTTGAAATCCAAAGCAGAATGTGTGGATTGTGAAATGATGTGCCCCTTTTTCTTGTAAGTACAGTGGTATAAGCAGAAGAATAGTTTTGGATTTATGGACATCTCTGCATGACCGCAGGGTATTGTTATCATTTATTATAATATTGCCAGGAAAAAGTTGTCTTTTGAAACATGAAACTGGAGTTCTTACACAAACAGTGTGATAGAACACAAGCCATTGTAATATATTTATGCAAGCCAGACCCAGTAATGAAGGGTTCACCCCGATATATCAGAGCTGCAGTTTTTATGCAAAGGTGCTATTAGACAAAGTTAGATATTGTTTTGGTCAAACATTTAATTTTTAATGGTCCGACATTCTGTGCAGCAAATATACAGATAACTAAATGTTTGTCTAATGAAAGGTTTAAAATATGAGTTTGTTTATGTACAAATCTAACAATGAAAAATGCGTACATTTATTCAAAAGAAAGGAAAAGACACATGTGTTAAATTGATGGTGTAGGAATCAGCTGCTGTGAGTATGCAGTTTATCACCCAGAAGGATACTCTGTATTCAAAGTCATTGGATCCTTTTTCCCCAGCTCAAGAAGCAGAGCTCCATGTTTTAGCAAAGCCTGTGAGCTATAAAAAGAGTGTATATTTATATAGATAGTCGAGATATAGAGAGCTTTTGGTTCCATTTAAAGGGCCAGAAGTTTGTTTTTACTTCGGCAGGTAAACCAACCAAGCATGCCAAGTTAATTTGATCGGCTGTTTTCAGCCTTCCAGGTTCTTGCTGAGGTAGCCATATTAACTTTCACACATGGAAGCAGACCAGGTGACTCTAAGGATGCTGCATTTACAGCCCCGGACACTTGATGGGTCTGTGCAACTCATAGATTCCACCCTAGTTCTGGCCCAGTATAGCTGGGATTAATAATTCAACTTTAAGGACCCCAGAATGAGAAGAACAAGTGGTCCACAGGGGGCAACTTCTTATGAAACAGGACTTTGGAAAAGGTGATCATTTATGCCTGCCAGCCACTCTTTTCCCTTCAGCTTGACACATGGACCGTGTCATGAGTCACAAGCAGTTATGGCTGCCTTAGTAAATGAGCGTGGGATAGAGCCAGGGTTCACCACAGTTGTTTTTATAACACACCACTTCTTGTTTTACCTGTTACCAAAGGTGTTACCAAAAGCTGAACATCCCTCCCAGAGATTACATAAAAGATATATCCAGATGCCCAAGTTAGGATCTTACGAGTATGCATTTTGTCTGTATGGACATGTTTTTTGGATGTCCAGTGGCAAATGCTACTGCAAAGGCCACAGTAAAAAGCGTTATCAGAAGTAGTTTGTAAGTACAGAGTGCCAGAAAGTACAGAGAGTAACAGAGGAAATCATTTTTTATAGGAGAGTCCTTAATAGAAGTTTTGAGGTTTTATTTTTACACCCCTTACTGTCTACAATGTAGCGGACAAAGTAGAGTAAGAAACTAGAAAACTTTTGCCTGAATGTTTTCTTATATTTTATGAAGCCCCTAAGGGGGATGTTGGACTCTCTCCCTATGGGATTTGGTTTGGGAGTGTGTTACTCACTTGCTTATATTTTGTCTCAGCAAATGAAGTCCTCCATTTGGATCTCACAGAGAATGTTGCTGATCTTTTAAGGTTTTTGACAAACTCATTTATGTGTTTTCTCCCTAATTCCAGATCCTAAAAGTTTGGAAGGATCTAAAACTAAAGCCAGGTGACTTGTGGATTGTTAAGAGACATTTATATATAAGGAAATGTTTGGAGACTCAATACAGCATCTATTTCATGTACAGTTTTTGCAAAACTTGAAGGAAAAGTCACCTGGATCCACACCAGACACTGCAAAAATGAATAAATTAAAGAAATCTCTGTGTTTGATTTGTTTCCCTCTTGTGATCACAGTCTAGGGTACTTTTTGATTCAATTACTTTAATTGTAAGGGATATATATATATATATTTGAAAAGTAGTTTAGCCATGTTGAAGTCATATTTGTCTTTTGTACATCTTCCATTTTATGTAGAATTGTCTGTGTTTACATATGCTGATAAGTCAGCATGCCAACAAATAAGCTAGAAGGCCATTCTGGCCACAGGAGTGTACAGCCAGTACTCTGTAAATATGTCTTATCAATCATTTGTTTTTCACAATGAAAAGTCATTTTGTAATGAAAAAGTTGCTCAGCTATTATTTTCTCCACAATGGAGTTTTTTTGCCTCTTTGGCCAGGACTACCTCCACCTAAGCATGTGGAGGTTCCAGGTTAAAAGGTGATAGCAGGTATGGTTAGTGATCAAAATATTGATCAAAAGAGGGGAGACTGTAATGGAAATTTGTAAGTTCTGTATATAATTGTAATGTATTTTGTATGTATTGCACTCTGCCCTCACTGTGCACACGGCACTAATAATGTTTTCAGTAAATGTTTACATTCTTTCGAGTCCTGATTAGAATTAGCCTGCCTATGTAACGCCCCTTGTTACCATAAACCTACAATTGTAATATTAATGTTATACCTACGTAATCATGTGCATAAAAACCTTCAATTGCGTCATAATAAGGCAGAACAGTAATTTGGAAAGATGCTGAGCGTATCTTTTGTGTCTGTTCCCTACTGCAGTAGATATTATTAATTTGGAACCACTAATCAATATGAGGATAGGAGTTGCCTATCATCAATTTAACCGAGTCAGCAGCTAAATGTATTTTGGGGTGCAATTCCACATATGCTCATGGCCTGTGTGAGCAATATATCATTTAGTGACAACTTTGTGCAAAAAAAAAAATGTGTCACTTTCCCGCAACTTGTGTCAAAATATAAAATATTCCATGGACTCAATATGCCTCTCAGCAAATAGCTTGGGGTGTCTACTTTCCAAAATGGGGTCATTTGGGGGGGTTTTGTGCCACCTGGGCATTCCATGGCCTCCGAAACTGTGATAGGCACTGAAGAGTGAAATCATAAATTTACACCCTTAGAAATCCTGAAGGCGGTGATTGGATTTCGGGGCCCCGTATGCGGCTAGGCTCCCAAAAAGTCTCACACATGTGGTATCCCCATACTCAGGAGAAGCAGCTAAATGTATTTTGGGGTGCAATTCCACATAGGCCCATGGCCTGTGTGAGCAATATATCATTTAGTGACCTCTGGTCCTTAGGCAGTATAATGGTCCGGGGCTCAAGTGGTTGAAAATCCCCATAGGTGACGCTATAAAATTTTTTACTGGTTACATGTTTTGAGTTACAGAGGAGGTCTAGGGCCAAAATTATTGCTCTCACTCTAACGTTTGCAGCGATACCTCACATGTATGGTTTGAACACCATTTTCATATGTGGACTGGACTTACGTATACGTTTGCTTCTGCATGCGAGCACATGGGGACAGGGGCGCTTTAAATTTTTTTTTTTTATTGTTCATTTTACTTTATATATTGTAGTTTGACACTTGTAATAGGAATATGGCATGACAGGTCCTCTTTACAGTGAGATATGGGGTCAATAAGACCCCACATCTCACCTCTAGGCTGGGAAGCCTAAAAATAAAAAAAAAACGATCCTGGCGTCGATCGTAGCGGTGAGTCGGTAGAAGCACCAGAGGGCGGCGGGAGGGGGGGAGTCCCCTCTCACCTCCCATAATAGCGATCAAGCAGCGAAATAGCCGCTATGATCATTCTTATGGTGTAGGGAATCACCAGCTAAAAAAGCTGATATCTGAATGATTCCTGTAGCTGCAGGTATCATTCAGATATCCCCACACAAAGTCAAGGACGTCATATGACGGCGGGCGGGAAGTGTTTTTTTTTTAACACAAAGTTGTCCATTTATACAATATTTCTAACACATAGCATGTACATACCAAAAATGACACCCCAAAATAGATTCTCCTACTCCTCCTGAGTATGGCGATACCACATGTGTGAGACTTCCACAGCCTGGCCACATACAGAGGCCGAGTACAGCCGAGTATGGCTGAGCATGGCTGAGCATGGCTGGGTATGGCTGAATATGGCAGGGTATTGCAGGGTATTGCCGAGTATGACTGGGTATGGCTGGGCATGGCAGAGTATGGCTTGGTATCACCGAGTATTGCAGAGTATGGCTGGATATTGCAGAGTATGGCTGGGTATTGCAGAGTATGGCTTGGTATGGCTGGGTATTGAAAAGTATGCAATAAATTGAAATCAACCAGCGCAAACAATGCAACAACTGACAATAAGCAGCTAGAATACTGAGGGTCAAATTTATCAAATCCCTAAAAATGTTATGTAAAAAAGCAGTACAGTGCATAAAATAAAATCTAATCTAAAATAAAATCTGATCTAAAATAAACAGCAAAATAAAAGACAGTCCATATTCTCTTGTTCAATGCAAAGATGAATACATTTCAGCAGATCATCCCATGATAGAAGTGACATCCATAAAAAGTGAGTGACTGTAGTGAAAAGACCTCCACCATCGGTAACACAAGCCGCTCACCTCAGCAGATGGACCCCTGAGTGAATCAGTCAGGTCTTAAACAGCAGTTCCCACAAGGGGATAATGGAAGCAGGATCAAGTACACTGATATGATCGAATAACGATGTCTTGTAAATTTGCAGTGGTCACCATGGATACATATAATGAGAGTAAAGAAAATCTAGTGCTCTCTGTATGCTGGGTATGAAATTTATTAAAAATCGATAAAACACTTACAAAAGGCGCACTGTACCCCAGTGCGGAGGATGAATGGAAAATAGATATTCCACGGAGATCAGCGAGCAAGACGCGAGTGACGTCACGATCAATGTCAAGTGATAATTTTCCGTGCGCGTTACGTTCCAAGGGGGCGGGACTTCTTCAGCGGCGACGGCATGACGCAGGGCACCCGCTTAATATGCATAACAGCTGATCAAAGCAACCAATGGATGAAGGTGTGTACAAATCACCATGACACCCAAGAAGCGCATAGACGATCACAGAGACTATTGAAATGGTATATGAGAAATGCCCATAACCCGATAGTTATCTGGATCACAATTAACAACAGGCTATACAGTAAATAACTGCAAGCGTATAGGCTAATATAAAGACTGAATTAATAGGAAATTAGAATCATCCCGCGTTCAAGCTCGATCTCATGGAACATCCATAACAACACTTAAAATAACAATCATAGACACCACCAGAACATTGGTCTCGTGAATCCAATGGGATTCCCTGCGACTAAGTTGGCGTAGGAAATTACCCCCTCTCCAATGTTTAATAACTTTTTCGATACCCCAGAATTTTAATCCCCTGGGGTTTTGGCCATGTACCAGTTTGAAGTGTTTGGAGACATTATGAGTTTTTAATCCTTTTTTGATGTTATTAACATGTTCTCCAAGTCGGACATGGAGAGGTCTGGAGGTCCTCCCGATATATTGAAGGCCACACTCACACATGAGCATATAAATGACCCCAACTGTTGTACAGGTAATTAATTGATCGATCTTATATTCCTTACCAGTTGAGGTGTTCGTAAAGTTCTTACGTTTTTACATTTCGAATGCCTGCAGGCTGTGCACTGCCCACAGGCATAGAAACCTGAGAGGAAGGAGAATAGCCTATTGTCTGATTGTGTGGGGGGATCCACCACTCCCGGAGCCAAACGATCCCGTAGTGATGGAGCTTTTATGTATATAAATGAAGGGCGTGGTGGCAACAGGGGACCAAGTACTCGATCCTGCTTAAGAATCGACCAATTTTTTAAAACCAGCTTCTCAAATTGTTTGTGCTGAACACTAGTTGAGTACCATTTTAAAATTGGAGACACTAGAACTGGTGTCCCTGACTTTATCAGAAACCAATAATGCTTCAAAACTCAAACTTTCTCTATTTCACTATTTAAGGTGTCTTTATCATATCCTTTTTCCTGAAATCTAGATGAAAGCAACAGCGATTGAGAAATATAGTCACTGTCACGGGTGCAGTTACGTCTAAGCCTAACAAACTGTCCCCTGGGAATATTACATAGCCATGATTTATGGTGGCAGCTCCCCAGTGGGATGTAGGAATTACGGTCTGTAGGCTTGAGGTAATTGCACAACCTGAACTGATCACAGTCCTTCCAAATCTCCAGGTCGAGGAACACCATTTTTTCTTTACTGAAATTCCAAGAAAGCTGGATATTTTTAGTGTTAGCGTTAAGTGTCTGTACAAAAAGACCTAGACTGTGCTGATCACCATCCCAGATCATGATAAGGTCGTCTATATATCATTTGTAACAGACTAATACCGGGGGGCGATGTTTAAAAACCACGTCATCCTCCCAGTGGGCCATAAATAAATTAGCCACACCGGGAGCAAAACAGGCGCCCATCGCAACACCCCTTTTCTGTAAATAAAATTGGCGATTGAACCAAAAATAGTTTCTAGCTAGACAGAAACTCAAACAAAAACTCAAAGGAACTTTTTATGTGTCTCTGAAAGATCAGAAAACACGGACAGTGACCCTACGTCCGCTGTAACCAGAATACTGGAAGGAGAACATCTGACTGATTCAGTAATTTGGATGATATGTTTGGTGTCTTTTAGGAAAGCTAGCTTCATCCATTGGTTGCTTTGATCAGCTGTTATGCATATTAAGCGGGTGCCCTGCGTCATGCAGTCGCCGCTGAAGAAGTCCCGCCCTCTTGGGACGTAACGCGTACAGAAAATTACCATGTGACATTGATCGTGACGTCACCCGCTGATCTCCGTGGTATATCTATTTGCCATTCATCCTCCGCAATGGGGTACAGTGCGCCTTTTGTAAGTGTTTTATCGATTTTTAATAAATTTCATACCCAACATACAGAGAGCACTAGATTTTCTTTACTCTCATTATATGTATCTGTAACGAGCCCCTTTGATCGCTCGGTTCCACTCTCCCAACACTCCTCTGCAGCTATTGAATCAGATTGCAGATCGCAACGTCTGATGGTTCGGTCATCCAATGCTCCGGGATTAGAACTTCAGCTCTGTGCCATTCTAACCCAGTTGTGATAGCTCAGAACAAACACCAGGCAGGCTGTATGTATGTTCAACCAGGAATCTATCTTTATTGACAAAATACAGGCTTTTATACACTCAAAGTGAAGGTGCAGACCTCCTGCTCATATTACTCTAACAATACAGCTGTAACCTAATTAACCTAATTAACATGAGCTAATTAACTAATCCCTTTAGACAGCCTAGATGACTCAGACATGACCATTAGGCCAGACTGGCCGTCTTGTAGAAAGTCCAATCAACATTATCACAATCAACATAGACTCTTCTTCACACAATAGCAGAGTTAATTAACACAAATAACAATGGGGATCTAATGACTCTTAGATCCCATAGCAGACTTATTTACAATATACATTTTAGCAGACAATAGACAGACAGGTGTTGGAATTTACATCAGCATCTCCTAACAGTATCTGTACCAGCATTATGAATCAGCCACTATTCCAATATGGCAAATCCAGGGTCCCCAGACATACAGCTCACAAAGAGCACCGTTCCCCCAAATGCAAGGGCCCCCGATCGATCGGCAAGAGGCTAGCATACAGTCCCCTCCAAAAGTCTCTTTCCCAGCTAGGTCTGTCACATATCCATGGTGACCACTGCAAATTTGCAAGACATTGGTATTCGATCATATCAGTGCACTTGATCCTGCTTCCATTATCCCCTTGTGGGAACTGCTGTTTAAGACCTGACTGATTCACTCAGGGGTCCATCTGCTGAGGTGAGCGGCTTGTGTTACCGATGGTGGAGGTCTTTTCACTACAGTCACTCACTTTTTATGGATGTCACTTCTATCACGGGATGATCTGCTGAAATGTATTCATCTTTGCATTGAACAAGAGAATATGGACTGTCTTTTATTTTGCTGTTTATTTTAGATCAGATTTTATTTTAGATTAGATTTTATTTTATGCGCTGTACTGCTTTTTTACATAACATTTTTAGGGATTTGATAAATTTGACCCTCAGTATTCTAGCTGCTTATTGTCAGTTGTTGCATTGTTTGCACTGGTTGATTTCAATTTATTGGATTTCTATTTTTAATTTATCACAATTTCAGCTGCAACTATGGATGTGTTCTTGTATTTAGAAAAACGTGGGGGCGTGGTTTGGAGCCGCTCTAAGATGGACGCGTTGTGCTGAAGCTCCCGTCCATGAGGTCCCGCTACATTAGCGTTTCGCTACCAAATGACCATCTGCTATGGTAAGGACAGCCCGTAGCACCTCAGCATCCCGATCCAGATCCCCTCGGAACCAAAATCCCCCGCGGGGAGAGCATATTCCCGAGATCTTCCGCTCCCGGCCCAGAGGCGCCATGCAGGCCGCTCAGCCAGTGGCCTCGAGTAAGCCGCAGCCCCAGAGCGCCAGCACCCCCTGCTCAGGCACACAGAGCAGAGCAGGCACTGGGACAGAACAGAGACACCCACCCGCAGTAAACCTAGATGACCTTCATACTGTTGCTGCAGATATAAAAAATACTCTGATGGCGGCCATCTCAGACATACGATCCGATCTCCAGGCAATCTCACTCAGAGTAGAAGAGGTTGAAACTACCCAGACACAACACGAGGCTTCCCTTTGCCATGTTCAGCAGCTCACTGAGTCCCACGCCATACATTTAAGAGACATAAATCGCCACATGGAGGATCTCGACAATCGCGGGAGACGCCGCAACCTCCGATTTAGAGGAATACCAGAATCGATCGATTCACAGCAGTTACCTCAAGCAGTTACTACCATTGTGAATGAACTCCTGGACAGGCCCCAAGATGCCCCGGTAGGTTTTGAACGCATACACAGGGCACTACGACCAAGAGGGAGAGATACAGACCCCCCCAGAGACACTGTCTGCTGTCTCATAGATTTCTCACTTAAAGAGGATATTCTAAGATCTTCCAGAAATCGTAATCAGATAATCTTTTAAGGCTCAAACATCAAAATCTACCAGGATCTCTCCAACATTACCCTGCAGAGGAGACGTGAATTGAGGCCCTTACTTGACATTCTGCGAACCAGGTCTATCGCATACCGATGGAAATTCCCCTTTGGTCTCTCTGCATCGCACCAGGGCCGTACAGCCCTCCTCAGAGTCCCAGAGGACTTGGACCACTTCTGCTCTACACTGGATATCCCAATTGTCGCCCTGCCGGACTGGTACAGCGATTTTCGTCTCCCCCAGTTGCACAGAGCCACTTCGATGGACGGCATAGCAGAAACAGGAAACTTCCACCTTGGACGCCGCCGACACCACCAAAGGCCACATCTCTCCCCGCAACGAGACCTGGACCTGCCGAGGAACGGCAGCCCCACAGCCTCCCCTGCACATCGCAGAGCCAGGATCACCTAACGGCCTGGTAAAGCCTGGATTTCAGAAGATACCCAAACAGAAGAACAAGAGAAGCTGCTCTGACATAAAATTAAGGACACCTGCAGTAAATATAAATGTCTTTCTATTTTTATCCTTTTCCCTCTATACCCCTGCTTTTCTCCCTCCATTTTATTATTCTCGTATCTTAGGGCCTCCTCTCGCACTCTCTCCCCTTTAGGATAAATAGCTTAGAGCATCACCCCATAGCACACTCTCATGCGCAAGTGTTCCTTAGCATAACAAAACCATTTTACTGTACATACGTGAATAATGGTACCAATGGTTGAGATACGGTCAGAGTTATTGTCATACAACCCCGCCCCTCCTAAGTTTCTCTTATGTTATACATTATGGTATATAACTCTAATATGTTTAAACCTTAGGCAACAGCGTATACAGTAATCGTTCTGGAGGTCGACAGGGGCGGGCTCTGGTAAGCGATCCACACCAAAAATACTTACCCATGTACTCTGAACACTCCAACCTCAGCCTGACCCTCCCTCACAAAATTCATTCTACTTATCATTCAACCACCAGTAGAGAGCAATTCACAAAGATTTTGCCCAGAGATCGCGGCGGAGCGAGCCCCTCTCGATACCAGGGAGATCTTATTGTTGATCCACCCTCTCTTTTACAGGTACGATTGTTTCCGTTAACCTTTTGTTTCGTTTAGTTTGTTAAGTTTATAAAGGTGCAAGTTCGCTAGTTATCTTGAAAGTTGCCAGGCCCACAGGTTCCATACACCTTCATTCTCATGAACGCTACCCGAGGCCTGTACAGTTTTATACTTGTTGACAAAAACATATGTATTACTCATCTTAACATCAACCAACTATAGCTCTCTTGGCATAAGAGGCAGTAAGTCACTATCACCACTCCATAAATAAATAAGTAACACACGATAGTGAATCTGACCACTCTCTATAATACATCGCTCAAATCAAAAAACCCCTAACTCTCCCGTGACCTATATTCAACATCATAACTCATAGATCTCCTATGACAAGGATGCGATTTTACCCTCAACACACCATAGTCAAAAAACATTTAAGTTACCATTCGGGCCCACAGGGGGATTCCCTTAACACCCACTGTGGAGCCCCGACCCGCATATTAAGCAACTATATACTTTGCCCGTCATGACCTCATTGGGACTCAGGACGACCTCCCTTCTCTGAACATCACCTTCCACTCCCGCACACAGCAGAACCCAGTGGTTCTAGCTGACTCATACCGGTACCCCCGTATTTAACAAGTGGGTTTGCCGGACGACCCACACAACCGGTATCCTTGTCTACTTTCCCTGAAACTACTCTACCACACACCCTCCCACCATTCCCTTACACACACCCCTACCCTTATCACTACGCTAATATCCTCCTGTCCTAAACCCAAACACACCCAAAACCTAATCTCTGACTCCTCCTACATACCCTCATAAACCTAGGTATCCAAGCCTTTCAAGAGTGACAATGGCACCTCGTCAGGTGCAACCACTCACCCATCCGTTATAAGTCATATCTATCAACGCAAAGGGCCTAAACATCCCTGAAAAGCGTTCACAGTTACTTGCTCAAATGCGTAGCTCAAAGGCAGATGTAATCTTCATACAGGAGACTCACTTCTCTAGCACTAACATCCCTAATCTGGTGAACCACTTCTTCCCCCACTGTTATCACGCCACTACACCTTCTTCAAAGACAAAGGGAGTTTCAATTCTTCTTTCCAAGAATACACACCTGCAAATTTCAGATACTTTAACGGATGCACAAGGCAGATTCATCTTCATCAAAGGCACATTCAACAATAGACCAATCACCCTAGCAAACATTTATAGCCCTAACACCTCTCAGGTTCCGTTCTTCCGCACAATAACGAGAGAATTATCATCCTTTCAGGAAGGCCTCCTGATTCTGGGGGGGGATTTTAATGTCCCCCTTGACCCCATTGTAGATTCCTCAACAGGCAAATCTCATCTTCCATACAGAGCCCTAAAACAGATCAAAAAATGTCTACAAGACCTAGCACTACATGACTCATGGAGAACCCTACATCCATCAGACAAGGACTACACATTTTTCTCAGCCCCACACAATAAATATTCCCGTATCGACTACTTATTCCTATCACAACCAGACCTCCCCACCCTCTCCACCGCGACTATAGACCCGATGTCACTCTCAGACCATCACCCCATCTCTATGTCACTCAATCTCTCTGACACCCCCCAACATCCCTACTTATGGAAATTAGATCACACACTCCTGACGGACGAAATACAGGTAGCAGAAATCCGCTCCTGTCTGAAGGATTACTTTATAGAAAATAATACTCCAGACACATCCCCTCTGACGCAATGGGAAGCACACAAATGCGTAATAAGAGGGAAACTAATATCTATTACAGCTTCCATTAGAAAAGCCAAAAAAGCCATCCTACACAACCTTTTTCAGAGACTTAAAAAGCTAGAAGCATCCCACAAACAAACGCTAGCGCAAGATACCCAAACAGAACTAACAGAGATCCGTACACTTATCAAAGAAGAAATTTACTCCAACCTTAAGAAAAAGTTCATCCTCTCACACAAACTATTTTATGAGTTCGGTAACAAAAGCGGCAGATTGTTAGCAAGGGCTCTACGCAAACAAAAAACTGTCAACACAATACACAAATTACACTCCACTGCAGGACAGTCTCTCACACAAAATGAAGAAATAGCAAAGGAATTTGCGAACTATTATTCCTCCCTTTATGACCTACATACATCAGAACCAACATCTACCCCTACACCAATAAAAATCAGAAATATTAAATCGTTCCTAGATCAATATGCCCCTGAGAAACTATCCCCAGAGATATCAGCATCCCTTGACTTACCAATTACTTCTATGGAATGGTCCCAGGCCCTCAAACAACTTAAGCCCGGTAAAAGCCCGGGCCCGGATGGCCTCCCGGCCGCCTATTACAAAACGTTTACAGACATCCTCCAAGCCCCATTCCTACGGACCTTTAACTCTCTCTCCCCCACTAACCCCCTCACTAGTGGGATGCTAGAAGCCCACATAGTAGTGATTCCAAAAGAAGGTAAGGACCCCTCCCACACTAATAATTATAGGCCGATCTCCTTATTAAATGTAGACATCAAAATCTTCTCCAAAATTCTAGCCAATAGATTATTAACACTTCTCCCCTCCATTATATCCTACGACCAAGTCGGCTTTATTCCTGGAAGAGAAGCCAGGGATAACACCTGCAAAGCAATTAACCTACATCACCTGATCACACGCACTAAACAAAAAGGATTTTTTTTGTCATTGGATGCGGAGAAGGCGTTCGACAGAGTATCCTGGGATTACATGCTAGCGGTTTTACAAGCTATAGGACTTGGTCCTCAGTTGATTGGCTTTATCATGTCATTATATAGCTCTCCAGCAGCGAAGGTAAGGATCAACGGTACTCTGTCGAACGCCTTCCCGATCCATAACGGAACGAGGCAGGGGTGCCCGCTATCACCCCTCCTCTTTGTATTAACTCTAGAACCCTTTCTAAGGAAAATAAAACTCAACCCGGACATAAAAGGAATTCTCTCACCAGTAAAAGAATATAAGTATGCTGCTTACGCGGACGATATACTACTATTCCTCTCACAACCTTTAACAACCTTGCCAATATTACTATCGGAATTTAAGTTATTTCAGTCCCTATCCAACCTGAAGATTAACTTCTCTAAATCTTTCGCCCTTAATATATCCCTAACCCAACATACAGTAGACCAATGCAAACACAACTTCCCATTCCAATGGAAACAAGACGCATTAACGTACTTAGGGATACAAATCCCATCCTCACTCTCAGACCTATATAGTAAAAACTTTCTCCCCCTCTTAAACAAATTAGCCTCTGACTTTGAAACTTGGAATAAACTGACATTCTCGTGGTTTGGCAGAGCGGCCATACTAAAAATGAACGCTCTCCCCCGGATTTTATATTTACTACAGACGATACCGATACAGATCCCCCCTCTATTTTTCAAGTCATACAGGCAGATCAGCTCTAAGTTCTTATGGGGTAAACATAAACACAGAATAAGCCATCTCTTGCTCTCCCGTCCGAAAAATTTAGGAGGAATAGGCCTTCCCAACATCTCCAATTACCACATAGCCACCCATCTCACCAGGATAGTGGACTGGAATGTTCACACCCAGCAGAAAGACTGGGTTTCCCTTGAAGCCTCCTTTATGAAGTTAGAATGTAAATCACTCCCGTGGATCTCTCTTCACCATATCCCACAAGAGATCCTATCTCACCCGACGATAGGTCCCACCCTGCGTTACTTCCACTTAACTTGCAAAAAGGTTTCGCTCTCTTCTACTCCCAGCCCATTGACACCAATAAAACTGAACCCGGACTTCCCCCCAGGCATGCACCACCAGTTTCTAGATGACAATCTACCTCAAGGACAAACCAGAGCATACCACTTCCTCCACCAGGGCAAAATCATCCCCGCAATGCAACTAGCAATACGCTCTGATAAAACACCTATCCCACAGTGGACCTACCTAATGATAGCATACTACCTCCAAGCGCTCGATAAGACAGGTCAATGTTCCAGGCAACTTACACCCTTTGAAACTCTATGTACCAAATCATCACCACAAACACACCTTATTTCTCAGATACACAATATGCTTTTTGCTGACCTCAAAGCCAACGACAGTCAGTTTTGCAAAAAATGGGAGAAGGATCTTTCTATACAAATATCGGAAGAGAGCTGGGAGCGTATATTCTCGCACATACATAAAGGCTCAAGAAACGTTTCCACTCAAGAGAATGGATTCAAAATATTGTCAAGGTGGTACCATACCCCAGCATTGTTGCATAAATTCAAATCCAACATTCCCGAAACATGCTGGAGGTGCCACCAAGCAAAGGGTACCTTACTCCATACGTGGTGGTCCTGCACCCCTCTCCAAACTTTTTGGTCAGAGGTTCACAAAATGATCGAATGGATCACCACCTATAACCTAGACTTCGCCCCAGCTCAATTCCTCCTTCACCTCTCTTCCCACCCACACAGCACATACCATAAATCACTTATGATGTATTTGATAAATGCAGCAAAACAATGTATACCCATACACTGGAAATCACACAAAACACCTACCCTGGCTGAATGGTTCGCCAGAATAAACAAAATAGAAGAAATGGAAAAACTTATACATATCGCTCAAGACACCCCAAGGAAATTTAACCATAAGTGGGCGTGCTGGACCCACTTTAAGACTCTGCCGGACTATAAGTCCATCCTGGACTCTCCTACATGCAGTGACTAGGTTATATAACAAGACCACTCAGGCTATACACATATACAGACTAGAGATACTCATCCTTTGCCCCCACCTCGCTGTGGTTTTATCCCCGATTTGTTCCTTACTCACACATTCTGGATATTCCCAACCACCCCCACCCTTATCTGGAGGAGTCAGAGATTTCCCAGACCCCCCATTCCACCCCTCCCCCCCCCCCTTATGCCCTACCTACCCTTCACACCCTTCCCCCCCTTCTCCCCTAACCTCATTTTCTCCCAAGCCTGGCCCCCCATATTTAATATGAGCCCCCAAATCTCTCACGCCTCATTCTACTCAGATACCCATCTTGAAAACTACGATGCAGAGTACTAGGAGAGGGCCAGACATGTATATACAAGTAAGACGTCGTACCATACTCAAATAACAACTAATGAAGATATTGTTTTACAATACCTATTGACATTCTTATTTGTTCCGTCCTTTGGTTTGGTTATTCATTTCAGTGGCGTAGTCTATTGATTACGGTTTACTTTATGTTGAACTGTATTTATACTGTATACATACAAACCATGCCATACTTGTAACATTTCATTTCTGCATTGTAATATCTTTGTTATAATGAAAACTCCAATAAACATTTTGAAACAAAAAAAAAAAAGAAAAACGTGAAGTGAAATTAGATGAAGTTTTTTCCCATGGTCCCTTGTCTGAACAAAATAATGATTTGTCCTCTTCTTTTAAAAGATTGAGTCATATTTTTGAGAAGAAGGTAAAGACATGGTGGGATATTGCTTCATTTAAACAATACCTTTCTGCTAATCTGGTTCCCAGAAGGCTCAGGTGGGATATCCCACCCAATGATGGTCTCAATGATGAGGAATCTATGACAGAATGGAGAGTTTTTTTGTCAAAAAAGGTTCTGAATTGCTTGAATTATTACTTTTACGAAAACAAAGAAAAATGGAGCTCCTTGAGTCGCAGATTCGCGACATTAAGAACACCATAGAACCTTTTAAAAATAGTGAAGAATTTCTGAGGTTATCTGTAGATCTCGGAAATAAACTCACTAAATGGGACACTGAGGTCCAGAATAAGAAAAAGAAAAAATACATCAGGGATTCAGATGATTTTAGGAGTGGTAACATATTTAAGTGGCAGACTACACCTGTATCTAATCAAACTGGGCCAAATACTAATCTGCCACAGGGCGATGTAAATGTATCTGGACCTCCTTCTACTATGCCAACACCTAAGCATAAGGTTCACTCCCTGTCCAAAATTAAGTCGCTATCTGGTGCTCTGACCCAAAACCCCAAACAGATCCTAGAAGCATTCCACTTATTCTATTCAAATCTCTATTCAGGATCAAACCCAGCAGTACAAATACACTCAATACCTTCTTAGACAACATCCCACTCCCCAAAACCTCCGACCCACATCGCTCCATAATGGATGCCCCCATTTCTGAAAGCGAAGTTAGAGAGGTCATCAAAGAGCTGAAAAAGGGTTCAACCCCAGGTCCAGATGGCTTCTCCATGCAGTACTATAAGACCTAGAGTATGTCGATGTCATATCTCTTTATCTGGTCCGGTTTTTCAATTCCCTTAGCAGGGAATCGCCATTAGACTCAGCTGCTAATTTAGCATACATTTTCATCACCCCCAACACTGGCAAGGACCCGAGCCAAGTAAGCAATTATAGACCACAACGACCTCAAGATATTGATGAAAATTCTGTCCAACAGACTAGGATCCCTCATAGGGTCTTATGTACATAAAGACCAGGTTGGTTTTATCCCGGGGAGACAGGGCCCTGACTAGATAAGGAGGGCAGTTGACATCATATCCCTTCTGAAGTCAGGCTAGGATGGCAGTTCCCCGCAAGAGGGCTTTCTCTTGTCCATAGACCTCCAAAAGGCCTTTGACACAGTCACCTGGCCATACCTATTCGGCACTCTGGAAAGGTGGGGATTTGGCTCAAATTTTCTCAACTTATTAGAGGCCCTTTATTCCCTGCCCAAAGCACAGGTTAGATTCCAGGGACACCTCTCCCTATTACAAAAGGAACAAGACAGGGCTGCCCCTTTACCCCCCTCCTCTTCACCATTGCAATAGAAACTCTAGCTATTTTTATAAGAGGTCACCCAGATAATACACAAATGTGCACTTTTCACAGATGATGTCCTCCTTTTTATCACCTCCCCTCTCACCTCAACCCCTAATGTCTTGCAGTTGCTCAAAAAATGTGGACAGGTCTCAGGATTGCGAGTCAATCTGTCCAAATCTGTTGCCCTCAATGTTTCAACCCCCTGTCCCTAGTAGACAGACTGAGGAATCATTTTCCTTTCTCTTGGAGTACCACCTCTATTCCATACCTAGGCGTACACCTAACGGCCACTATAGACCAACTGTACAAATACAACTACCCGCCCATGTTCAAGAAACTCAAGACTGATCTCGACCAATGGTCCTTATACAAATTGTCCTGGTTAGGAAGGGTTAATGCTATTAAAATGACTCTCTTCCCAAGGATTCTCTACCTCTTCCACTCTCTCCCCATACTGGTCTCCAAACTCCATATCAATAATCTACAGTCAGCAATAATCCGATTTACATGGGGCAAAACCAATCAACGACTTCCTAAAAAGACCCTCTTTAGACCCAGACAGAAGGGGGGTTTAGGACTACCTAACCTCTGGTGATATTACCAGGCGGCACAACTGAGCCATATACTCCAGGGGCCCAAAACCTGACTGGATAGGAGTGGAAAAACAAGCTATCCCAAATTTTACTATTGATTTCCTAATATGGTGGCCCCCTAGATCTAGGCCCCTGATTCTATCTCCTACCCTATCCCACTAGGTAGCCTTATGCAACTCCCTACATAAATTGAACACCATAACGTCTAGGTGGCATCCCTTAGCCCATAATTTTCATAACCGTCTATTCCCTTCAGAGATGGATATCAAGGCATTTCAGTGGTGGCTTGATAAATGTCCCTATTAAATCTGGCACTACTTTAACTCAAATGGTCCCCTTAAACTAAGTTACTGAACTACGAAACTAGAAATTCCTTCCTCAGAAAAATTTCATATCCACCAAATAGCCAACTTTCTACACTCAATGTCTTCCCAAGATACACTCCCCCTAGATGTTACCCCCGTATGAACAATAGTGCTCCACAGCCATGAATATGAGGCAGGGAATTTCCCTGATCTACTTAGCTTTAGCTGAACCGTTGGCGAAAGCGTCTTACATGCAGAGCTGGGAACGTGACCTTGAGATCGAGTGGGATTTGGACACTTGGCACTCTCACTTCACTAGCGCATTCAAGGGGATCCTTAACATCTCCTTGATTGAAGCAGACCTCAAGGTCATGTCCCATTGGTACCTGGTTCCAACACGTCTAACTAAATTGTATCCACAGTCACTACCCCTATGTTTCAGAGGATGCGGTCACTTAGGATCTCTCCTCCATATTATGTATCAATGCCCCAGAATCAGTGGCTACTGGAACACCCAAACTCTGATTTACTTCATCCTCCTAGGAGCTAAGCTAACAATAGCTCAGGCTTGGAAGTCCTCAACAGTTTCCTTTCATTTAACCAAACAAAAAATTTCCTGGATCATGTATCAGGAAAGAACTTCTAATACTATCCTTGACAAACTTGAGACTTTCAAACGTGTTTGGGAACCCTGGGCCCAACATATTGGAGCTTCCCTTAAACCCCAAGGTTGTTCCTTCTCACTGATAGTTCTCTGGAAGTCAGTCTACCTACATCCCCTAGTTCTCCTTGAAGCCCGCACCCTCACCCCCATGCCCTTCTCTTTGCTCCTTCCCCCTTTCTCTGTTTCAATTTCTCTACTTCTACCTCCTCTTTCCTATCCTTTTCCCATCACTCCTAACAGCATCTGCTGGTGAGATGTTGGGCTATGATCGTGACAAAAATCCTTCTTCCTCTCACAAATGCTCTTGATTGTTTATGGAACAAGCTGAAAGGTCCCATCCCACAACTCAGGTCTAGATGTCTTTTTGCCACTCGTCAAACATACAATAGGGTAATTGACCTAGCAGTTTATTAATGGTTTCTTCTTCCTGTGAGTATTCACTGAATTATTCCGCAATCAGAGGCCAGGTGGTCTTGCTGCCCATCACACAGTTTGATCCCATATGGGGTGCCGGGGTGATGAGATGACTGACAGTTAAGTAATACAGATGGCAGTGTACTACACATTGCTGATACAGGTGTATTCCCCTCTGTATTCGTTACCACACCTGTGGAAGAATTGACCATTTGGCGTTTATATCTGTAAACTCTCTTGATAACAGTTATTTCACTGTTTTATATTTTAGATTGTATAACACCCCTGCGCGGGAGAACTTTTGTTACAATGTTTCTCATTTTTCAATAAAAACCTTTTAAAAATAAAAAAAATAAAAAAATGAATAAAGTGCATAAGGAAGGAATTCATACAAATATATACATATACTGTAGTGCATAAAAAAATTCATAAAAATAGATACATAAAGTGCATGAAAAAAGTTCATAGAACTACACACTCAAAATGTATAACCCCTCAACAACAACCTCACACAAATATGTGGCCCAACTAGACTGGGCTTTTTTCTTTTTGCATACCTCCCTTTGTGCTGAGAGCATGCCACATCGTGTGCTCCCAGCACAGAGAGCAGGGTCTCACCGAGAGCCATGGGCCCCATATCAATGATTTGGACTTGGAACTGATGATTCCAGGTCACCTTATGGCTCTGATTGGCTACCACAATGATCAGCCACGGTCAAACCCACCCCCATGTTTTGTCTCTCTGTGAATGGAGGAGAGAGAAAAAAGTGTAAAAAATAAAAATAATATTCATAAAAAAAAAACTAAATTAAGGTTTGATCTAGGTCACTGTCAGAGTTAGTGTTTGGGTCAGGGTCAGGGTCAAAGGTCAGGTCAATATTTTTTGGTCAGGTTTTTTTTTTTAAATTAGTATCAGTGGCAGTTAGTGGCAGTGTCAGTGTGTTTTAGGTAGGATAAAAAAAGCAAAATGTGCACTATTGTTTCTGGACTGTACTACAGGTACAAACAACAACTAACATACACATATGTGATCGTAAGGAGCATGATAATTTATTTTGGGTTGTTCTTTGGTGGAAGGTTAGGGTAGCAGCAAGAAATATGCAGCTAAATTTAGAAAAAAAATTTTTTTTTTACTATTTTGGGCCAGTTTTCCTTTGATAATAATAATAAAAAATCAGGAGATATCCATTACCATTTACCACCAAATGAATGCCCAGTTTGTATAATCCACCTGGATGTACAAAGTTGTGATGATATGTACGGCTTTACTTACACATGGCAAAGTTGCAAAGTTGTGCCTAGGCACTAAGATTTGTTTTAGCCTTAGGCGTGAAGGGGATAAGGAAAAATTCACATAAAGTGCATAAAAAACATACCCAAAACTATATCCACAAAATACATCTGAATATTATGCAAACAAAAATGTATAAACATATAAAGTGCCTCTCAAGTGCCCAAAAAAGTGCTTATGCTGTAAAATATATCATTGGTCCAATAAATGTCCAGGATAACATCCATTAAAAGTTTCCAATAATGGTTCTTCTTGTTGGCATATCACACAAAACGTGCCAGGTGGAGCCTTACATGCTGACACCCCACCATCGTTTCAGGGGCCTGGATCGGCAGCCATCTTAGTAAGTTTGGCTGCATTTGTTTGTATATTCCATGTGGATTTTATGTTGGTTTTTAAAGCTACTCTTGATGCCAAATACATACTATACCATATATCATACTTTGGGCTCCATGTGGGGAGCATCTCTCATATAGGACTCCTTCCTGACTGCATGATATCTGGAATGACAGGATACTGTGGAGGCTCTGTGAGGCTAGAATACTTCAATAGTCTAATATATTTTAGTTTTCTGGTGAGTGCTTAGTGATGGAGGATTTGCACAATTTGATGCACCATGTTTTTTGTTGCTGCACTGAGAAGCACTGTTATTGGAAACTTTTAGTTGATGTCATCCTGGACATTTTCTGGACTGATGATATATTTTACAGCATAAAGCACTTTTTGGCCACTTAAAGTGGTTCTAAAGGTAGAAGGTTTTTTATCTCTCCCTTGGCCCCCTAATACTTACCTGAATCCCATCTCAATCCAGCGATGTTGCACAAGAGCCTCGGCTGTCTGGGGACTCTCCCTTATTGGCTGAGACAGTAGTGGGCACCATTGGTTCCCGCAGCTGTCAATCAAAGTCAGTAAGTCAATGAAGAGAGAGAGGGGGCAGGGCTGAGCAGTGGCTCCATGTCCGAATGTGCACACAGAGCAGCGGCTCAGCTCAGGTGTCCCCCATAGCAAGATGCTTGCTGTGGGGGCAATTAGCAGGAAGGAGGGGCCAGGAATGCCGGAGGGGAACCTAAGAGGATCTGGGCTGCTCTGTGCAAAATCACTGCACAGAGCAGGTAAGTATAACATGTTTGTTATTTTTAAACAAAAAAAAGAGACTTTAATATAATTTTGGGTATGTTTTTAATGTGCTTTATAAAGTTCCATGAACATTTTTCATGCACTTTATGTATAGATTTTTATGAAGTTTTTTTACACTTCATGTATTTATTTGTATGAAATCCTTCCTTATGCACTTTATTTTAAGTGCTGCACTGTTTTTGACTTATTGATATTTGAATGTTTTCCTGATGATCTGTATGATCAGTGAAGGATCATGCAATTCAGAAAAACACACAATCTTGGTTCAAAGACTGAAAAAATCATTATACATATGTTTGAAGGATTCAACAAATTTAAAAGCCAATGATTCACCTGTTTTGTGAATAATTTTGCTCATCGCTAATAATTTAATAAGGATGCTTTTGAAAGTCCTACCTATAGGTATGGGTAAAGGTATGGGTAAAAGCATGACAATTGCAGGGTTGTATGGTTATTATTACTCCAGAGATCGGTTAGTCCAATTTCCTGTATATATCTGGCAAATGCAGTAGGAACTGAAGCTATTTGTCTCCCAATGGGATGATATTTGCCGAAACAGTTGAATAATTGTTAAAGTCCTCTACTATTAACCATGGGATATCTGGTTTATCTGACACAAAATGCAAAAATTGCTGGAGAACCTCTGGGGAGAACGAAGGGGGAATATAGATATTTGCTATCACATAGGGCTTTCTAAAGAGAGTACAATATAAAAATATAAACCGCCCCTTACCATCCTTCCTCACTTGCCTGCAGGAAAAGTCCATCCCATTAGCTATAAGAATAGAAACTCCTCTGTCCTCTGGAGTATGCAGTATATGTAGAATGGTATTGTATGTTGTATTGATTCCTTTTCAGGTAGTTTAATTTATCTGGGTGGAGATGAGTTTCCCACAGACAGATCACCAAAGGGGAAAACCTTTTCAGAGAGGTAAAAATAGCCTGTCTTTTAGAAGCGTCACTCAGGCCTTGTACATTCCATGAAAATAGGAAAGCACTTGAATTAGCCATAACATAAGGAACAATATATATAAGCAGTAACCCCTTCTCTCTGGATTAGAGAGTAGGGCTCAAAAATAACGCAGGTCATGTAATGGTTCTTCTGGCCAGAGAGTTTCCGTTTCTGATAGGACACAGTTATGCCCCGTACACACGGTCGGATTTTCCGATGGACAATGTCCGATCGGAGCGTGTTGTCGGAAATTCCGACCGTGTGTGGGCTCCATCGGACATTTTCCATCGGATTTTCCGACACACAAAGTTGGACAGCAGGAGATAAAATTTTCTGAAAACAAAATCTGATCGCGTCAATTCCGACCGTGTGTGGCCTGTTCCGACGCACAAAGTGCCACGCATACTCAGAAGAAATTCCGACACGGGACAGCTCGTTTTGGTAAACTTAGCGTTCGTAATGGATACAGCACTTTCGGCCCGCTGCAATGTTAAAAATGGTTTAATACAGCGCACTCTCTTCTTCTTTATAATGTGACAAGAATTAAGTTGTTTTGCTGCTCATATTCACACACACACTTCTCACAAACTTATTTTGTTACTATTTCTCGGGATTCCCTCAATATATTTTAATTTCTCACATCTGACAACATATTTTTTTTTTTTTTTGGTGATTTTGATTTGTACTTCCGAAAATGTTTGTGTGTTTTTTGTGACAAGTTCCCACAACACCACTAATATGTTGTTCTATTTAATCTGTAGGAGATTGTTTGGTGTTGTTGTCCCTTGTTAATTTCACATTTTATGTTAGAAATGTACCTGAATCATCACCAACAAACTGTCCTTTTTGGATGAAAACACACACAGGAGAGTAGAATTTACGTAACTAAATTTTATTAAGGGGTCACAACTATAAACAAAGAGGGAGGCAACGCTGGAGAAACTGCAGAAGTGGGTGAAGCCTTGGACCCCCAGGGCAGACATCAATTATTTAAAAGCAAAATTGGTGGCCTGAGGAGTCCTTATCTAAGGGAGGGCAGTCTGGTCCAGAAGTCCCAGAGATCCGGAAAGCAGCAGATGACATCTGTGTCCCCAGGCTGTGGTCATACGAGAGACTGCATCTTCTGTCAGACCAGACTGAACCCAGGGCCATCACTCTTTGGTCTTCTTTTCACGCTTCCTTCCAGCCTTTGGCTGTGGTGGTGGAGTTGTGGCAGCAGGAGGAGGAGGAGGAGGAGGATCGTCCCTCTCAATGACATCCGTCTTGTGTGTCAGTTCCCCACTCTCCCCCTTACGTAGGACTTTATAAATCAGGTCCTCAGAGATCTTGCGTTAGCCCTCCTGCATGCCCTGCAATTTGGTGGCAGCCATGCAGGCAAAGGCCTCTTCAGGACTGGGGAAGGCTCTGAGGGACGCAGAAGCCTCCTGGATCAGCCTGTATGCTGAATCCTGCACAGGACTGGGAGTGGCCTTCCTGGCCCTTTTGTATGGCAGGCGGAGGGGAGGAACCTGAGACTCAGTCAGGCTGCGACTTGTCCCAGTCTTCTCTTGGCTGCCACTTAGCCCCGCCTCCTCCTGGCTGCCACTAATCCCCGCCTCCTCCTGACTGCCACTAATCCCCGCCTCCTCCTGACTGCCACATTCCACAACCTCCTCCTGGCTGAGGTCTTCCTGTGTATGAAAAAGGGACATAGTTTTAGTATTTTTTACATCAATCACACACAATTTTCACCTCCTGACTGCTGCAAATTGAATGTTAACAAATATAACAGACTATCCTTCTGAGCCCAGCAGTTTTCATTCTTGTCCCAATTTTGGGTGCCCACTACTGTCTATTGATATGTCAAACACTTTTTTTAATCAGCAATTAGTGATCAATAATAACATCTAGTAAACATCATTTATTTATTGCCCAGAAATCTGTAGAAGAATGCTATACCTGACTCCAGCTGGGCTCCTCCACTTCTTCCTGGCTGGAAGGCCCAGGTTGGACATCGGAAGCCTCAGCTGGGATGGAAGGAAGAGTGGAAGGAAGAGTAGAGAGGGATTCCCTGACTTCAGTGTGGTCTGACAGAAATCGCAGTCTCTCATAGTACCACAGCCTGGGGACATAAATGTCATCTGCTGCAGCTCCGGACCTCTGGGAATCTGTGACCTTCTTGCGCTCCCTGAGATAAGTGCTCCTCAGGCCACCAATTTTGGCTTTTAAATAAGGGATGGTTGCTGTGGGGACCACCGGCTTCACCAACTCCAGCAGTTTCTCCAGCGCTGCCTGCCTCTTCTGTTTGTGGTTATAGTGGGGGTGTCTGACCTGCCACAGACACGGCAGCTCCCTGTATTTGTCAATGAACAGGGGCAGGAAATTGTGGTCGTTGAACCCATCCATTTTCTCTGCAAGACACAACACAAGACAAACCCTAATGTCAGGCCAAACTCCCCTAATCTTGTTACAATATAGGCTTCAATTTCGAAGCAGTATAGGCCCAAGTTTAGATCCTACCTTCGTTAGCACGATCGGCGTCTCCGATGCTCCTTCCTCCGCTCACAGATCGTACGTAAGACGCGCGCGTTACGATTTATACACACTGCGTATGCGTATAACTCCGCCCGCCCCTGACGTTCTTTCTATTCTATTCCCCGCCCCTTTTCGTTCGGCGCAGTGGAGGAAGAGCACATGGCGGATAGACAGCAGGATCGTGCTAATTACAGCAACGAGGAGGAGGAGGAGGAGGGAAGGCCGGAGCCTGAAACGTCCCAATCCAGAAGGAGATTAAAGGACTCAAATATGTCCTTTGGGGAGATGTTGGAGATGGTGGACATCCTGAAGAAGGCCGACTATGATGGAAAGTATGGGCCTTACCCCAACCCCAATTTTCGAAAGGCCAAGATCATGGCGAAAGTGGTCAGGAGTCTGCACCGGAAATTCGGGGTACGACGATCGAAAGATCAGCTCAGGAAGCGGTGGTCGGACCTGAAATTACGAGAACATGAGCAGTACAGAAAGATCCGGAGAGTGCTGCAAAAAAGTAAGTAGTTGTGCTGTGTTCCTATTCTTTATGTTTATGACGTTCGTGCTGCTCCATGTGCTTTTAGGAACTGTTGTACAGTTTAAAATGGCAACTTTCATGTTCATGGGCACATTATTCGTTCGGATCACACATTTTTATTTCGGACTATAAAATACCATTGTTTAGCCCATATGCATTTGGCCACCATTTTGACGCCAGGGCCGGACTGGGAATAAAAACCAGCCCTGGAAATAATTTCATACCAGCCCCATAGCATTTTTATACCAGCCCAACTGCATAACGTCGTTATTTTTTTGTTCACAAAAGGGAAAACCATGCATTTTAAAGCACATTTGAAGAGTGTATTATCTATAGATAAGAGAGACATGAAATTTACAAACAGCAGCAATTTTTTATTTTTTTACTGCCAAAATCATGGCATTTACTGGCACATTTTTTACTGATACTGCAAAAAAAAGGTGCCATAAATGGCAGTTTTCAGTGCAAATATCAATATTTAAGCTATAAACTGCTATTAGCAATGTGTTAAGTTAAACAAAAGTCAAACACCATATTTATCCTCTTACATGAAGGTCAGATTAATATAACCCAGCACAGAGTTCCCCCCATACATCAGGAGGATTCCCCTTTACAGTGCAAGGGAACTCTGACATAAAGGGGAACATTGCAGATCATGATCTAAGCAGGAACTCTGATATAAAAGGGGGGCACTGGTGACCAGAGACCCCACTTATATCAGAGTCCACTGCATTCCCCTTTACATCAGAGTTCTCACTTACATCAGGGTCTGCAGCATTGCCCTTTACATCAGAGTTCTCACTTACATCAGGGTCTGCAGAATTGCCCTTTACATCAGAGTTCTCACTTACATCAGGGTCTGCAGAATTGCCCTTTACATCAGAGTTCCCCCTTGCACTGTAAGGTGGAATCCTGCAGACTATGATGTAAAGGGGAACTCTGGGAATGTGGGGAGGACTCTGGTGACCAGAGACCACCTTCTGCAGAAAGAAAACACTAAGGTTACGGGGGTTTACTGATATAGGGGGAAACCTATATATCAGTGCCCCCTTACAATATTGTATTGACCCCCCCCCTCTCAGGTAGGCCTGGCGGCGCTGTCACTGACCTCCTCTCAGGTGCACCGTACAGGGCTCAGTCAGTCGGCTCCAGCTCGGTGGCTCTGGTTTTATCCCATAGTTTCCTCTCCATAGTCCATACATGTATGACTTCTCCCATGACCCCCCATCCCTGAGGCACTCCCACTGTTGACTCCACTCCAGACTGCAGACGTGATATAAGACAGGAGATGGTCAGAGGCTGCGGATGGTACAGGAGAGGTCAGAGGCTGCGCATGGTACAGGAGAGGTCAGAGGCTGCGCATGGTACAGGAGAGGTCAGAGGCTGCGCATGGTACAGGAGAGGTCAGAGGCTGCGCATGGTACAGGAGAGGTCAGAGGCTGCGCATGGTACAGGAGAGGTCAGAGGCTGCGCATGGTACAGGAGAGGTCAGAGGCTGCGCATGGTACAGGAGAGGTCAGAGGCTGCGCATGGTACAGGAGAGGTCAGAGGCTGCGCATGGTACAGGAGAGGTCAGAGGCTGCGCATGGTACAGGAGAGGTCAGAGGCTGCGCATGGTACAGGAGAGGTTAGAGGCTGCACATGGTACAGGAGAGGTCAGAGGCTGCGCATGGTACAGGAGAGGTCAGAGGCTGCGCATGGTACAGGAGAGGTCAGAGGCTGCGCATGGTACAGGAGAGGTCAGAGGCTGCGCATGGTACAGGAGAGGTCAGAGGCTGCATATGGTACAGGAGAGGTCAGAGGCTGCGCATGGTACAGGAGAGGTCAGAGGCTGCGCATGGTACAGGAGAGGTCAGAGGCTGCGGATGGTACAGGAGAGGTCAGAGGCTGCGGATGATGCAGGGGAGGTCAGAGGCTGCGGATGATGCAGGGGTGGTCAGAGGCTGCGGAGGGGACCACAGAAGAGGTCAGAGGCTGAGGAGGGGACGACAGGAGGTCAGAGGCTGAGGAGGGGACGACAGGAGGTCAGAGGCTGAGGAGGGGACGACAGGAGGTCAGAGGCTGAGGAGGGGACGACAGGAGGTCAGAGGCTGAGGAGGGGACGACAGGAGGTCAGAGGCTGAGGAGGGGATGACAGGAGGTCAGAGGCTGAGGAGGGGACGAGAAGAGGTCAGAGGCTGAGGAGGGGATGACAGGAGGTCAGAGGCTGCAGGGGGATGCGAACAGGAGGTCAGAGGCTGCAGGGGGGACAGGTGGTCAGAGGCTGCAGGGGGGACAGGTGGTCAGAGGCTGCAGGGGGGACAGGAGGTCAGAGGCTGCAGGGGGGACAGGAGGTCAGAGGCTGCAGGGGGGACAGGAGGTCAGAGGCTGCAGGGGGGACAGGAGGTCAGAGACTGCGGATGATGCAGGGGAGGTCAGAGGCTGCGGAGGGGACCACAGGAGAGGTCAGAGGCTGCGGAGGGGACGAGAAGAGGTCAGAGGCTGAGGAGGGGACGAGAAGAGGTCAGAGGCTGAGGAGGGGACGAGAAGAGGTCAGAGGCTGCAGGGGGGGGACAGGTGGTCAGAGGCTGCAGGGGGGGACAGGTGGTCAGAGGCTGCAGGGGGGGGCAGGAGGTCAGAGGCTGCAGGGGGGGCAGGAGGTCAGAGGCTGCAGGGGGGGCAGGAGGTCAGAGGCTGCAGGGGGGGACAGGAGGTCAGAGGCTGCAGGGGGGGGGACAGGAGGTCAGAGGCTGCAGGGGGGAGACAGGAGGTCAGAGGCTGCAGGGGGGAGACAGGAGGTCAGAGGCTGCAGGGGGGGACAGGTGGTCAGAGGCTGCAGGGGGGGGGCAGGAGGTCAGAGGCTGCAGGGGGGGGACAGGAGGTCAGAGGCTGGGGGGGACAATGAGGTCAGAGGCTGCAGGGGGGGACAGGAGGTCAGAGGCTGCAGGGGGGACAATGAGGTCAGAGGCTGCAGGGGGGGACAGGAGGTCAGAGGCTGGGGGGGACAATGAGGTCAGAGGCTGCAGGGGGGACAGGAGGTCAGAGGCTGCAGGGGGGGGACAGGTGGTCAGAGGCTGCAGGGGGGACAGGTGGTCAGAGGCTGCAGGGGGGGGACAGGTGGTCAGAGGCTGCAGGGGGGGGACAGGTGGTCAGAGGCTGCAGGGGGGGGGACAGGTGGTCAGAGGCTGCAGGGGGGGGACAGGTGATCAGAGGCTGCAGGGGGGGACAGGTGATCAGAGGCTGCAGGGGGGGGGACAGGTGATCAGAGGCTGCAGGGGGGGGGACAGGTGATCAGAGGCTGCAGGGGGGGACAGGTGATCAGAGGCTGCAGGGGGGGGTGGGCAGGAGGTCAGAGGCTGTGGGGGGACGCAGGAAGAGGCACAGGCCACCAGACGCCAGACACTGAGCGCTGCAACCGCTTTACCTTTAAAAATGGCGCCGCTCGGCGCCATCGTGTCACTGCGCATGCGCCCGCACTTCCGAAAATTGCCGAGCGTGTACGGGTTTTCCCGAGCACGGCCAACCTCGGAACAGCGCTGGCGCCTGCGCAGTTGCACGTCGGCCCGGCCCCCGCAGCCATTTTTCTTTCAGGCGCCGCTGCCCTCACAGCGGCCGGCGGCCACAGGGGTAGCCAGACCACCGGCCCACCGGGGGATTTCCCGGTATCCCGGTTGGCCAGTCCGGCCCTGTTTGACGCCCTATACTTGGCTTCAAAGAATTGGGTTGTGTAGATGGCTTTGTTACTAGAATGAAATGCAAACTAGATTGTGTGTAAGGAGAGGACACTCAGCAGCTGTTTTCACATCTGGACACTGGAGCACTAGTGTGGGACACAAGAACACCCTTTTTATTATGGGGGCCACACAGGTGCTCCAGTGTATACTATAGGGGAGGCTACATCTGTGAAGCTTGTACTAAACAGGTAAAGTATTGCAGCTTGACAAAGGACACTAAAAAAGCTACATCTTGGAACTCTGCTAAAATAGACAAATGTACCCCTCTTCCAAGCAATGTTTCATCTTTATAGTTCTGCCATCAAATATCTGTGTGCTAATTATACCATTTTTGTTTTACATAGGGGAGAAAAGACTCGGAGGACACCCCTCATCCGAGGAGACCAGAGCCCCCCCCCCTGGAAGAAGGGGAAATCCCACCAACACAAGAAGAGCAGGAGGAGGAAGACGTGGTGGAACTAGTCACCACAACAGGTGAGTGTCTGCAACCACAGGCTCAGATAAGAGATGGATGGTGGCATTTTTTGGGAAACCTAATTTATTTTGGGGTTCGTCTCTTTTTAGGTGATCGTGAGGTTGTGGATGAAGATCCTTTCACATCCGAAAGTGCCCAGATCGTGAGGTGTAATTTACAATTGGAAAACATCAAGCAAAACATCAATGATGTTATTCCAAAATATAAAAACATCATTGATGTTTTGGGGCGAGTTTAAAACCCCTCCAAATCACTTTCTTCTTTTGTGTGCTACAATGTGCGAAATGTTTTTTGTGATTTTTCCCAAAGCCAAATTTGGAGGATGCACACAGTGTGCCAACATGTGCTATCTGCCATCACGGGAGATCAATGGACGCGTTTTGGGGGTGCAACCCCTTCCTTCAATAATAAAGTAGCGGTGAGGAAGGGCTTTCTCCCCCAAAACACGTCCCTTCATCCCCCGTGATAGCAGATATCACATGTTGACATTGGGAAATTTGTGTGCATCTTCCAAATTTGGCTTTTCCTGGGGTGATTTCCCCCCATCTGAACGCAATATCAAACACAGTTCCTAAATACTCATGTCTGATATTGCCTTCAAGTTCTACCAAATGTGAACTTTGTAAGATCAAGATTTGTGTCTTTCTTGTTGGTTTTACACAGGCCTGTTTTCTATAAAATGCACATTTTGATTTTGGATAATGACACCACAAAAATTGATATACAACAAACATGTTGGTTTGTCAGAAAAACCTTTGGTAAATGCACATGTGATTGTGCAGGTATTAAAAAGATTGTTCATCAAGAATGTGTGGATTATTGTCTCAACGCTACAACACTTTTGGGGTGATGTAATTGTTGTTTTATGAGAAAATGGGGGTAATTTCCTAAGGGCAAATCCACTTTGCACTACAAGTGCAGTTTCAGTGCAGTTGCAAGAGCACTTGTAGTGAAAAGTGTCTTTGCATTTAGTAAATAACAGCCAACAGTGCTTTGTAAGGTTACACAATCACGCCATTTTCTGGACTCCACACATTTCTGTCAGGGTCAGCTAAAACAAACACAAGCAGTAAATGTCCACAAAGAAGAGCCTGGGGGGAGATGCCTGTCGAGAACTTGAGGTCCTGCAGGCTTCTCCCTGTGGCTAAATACCGCAGGGTAGCGACCAACCTCTGCTCCGGAGTGATGTCTTGCCTCATGCAGGTATCCTGCCTGCTGATATAGGGGGTCAGCGAAGCCAACAAACGGTGAAATACGGGGCCCGTCATCCTGAGAAAGTTCCTGAAATGATCAGGATTATTCTCACGGATCTCACGGAGCAAAGGCATATGAGAGAACTGGTCACGCTGAAGCAACCAATTCTTGGTCCATGAACTCCTCCCCACCCTGTTCATGGACTGGACTTGTGTCAAGGTCAAGACCCCAACACCAAGCCCCCGCACAGCACGAACTCTACGAGGAGTACATATACGAAACATGGCTAGAAAACGGTCGGCTGCTCAGAACGAAGTAACAGAACGCACTGAAGAACAGCAAGGCCTGTGAAGAGCGACCTGAAAACCAGTAACGAACGAACAAGAATACAATGACTCCTTAAAGTCACGCGGAACTTGCTTGCACACACTGAAGAGCAGATACAAACCCACAAGCACAAACTGAACGGCAGAAAACAATCTGAAAGCCACGAGTCTGAAAAAGCGCGAATCGTCTCTCACCAAACTTTTACTAACACGAGATTAGCAAAAGGAGCCCAAAGGGTGCCGCGCTTGGTTCTGAACCGGCCTTTTCTAGTCTCCTCGTACGTGGTGTACGTGACCGCGTGGTTGTCGATCGGAAATTCCGACAACTTTGTGCGACCGTGTGTAGGCAAAACAAGTTTGAGCCAACATCCGTCGGAAAAAATCCTAGGATTTTGTTGTCGGAATGTCCGATCAATGTCCGACCGTGTGTACGGGGCATTAGAACCACCATACCTCTAGGGCATATGCAAAACAGATCTTTTCATCATAAATGGGGCTGTTGTGGTAGGGAGAAAAACCCCATGAGTCCACACGGTCAATTAGTCTGTGAAGAGCGCAAAGAAAAAAAAAAAAAAACAATATGCAGTGTAGATAGAGTCAATAAAACAAATAACTGAATTCAAAGAACAACTATAGAACTTGCTCCACGCAGGAGCCACTACCTGAGGGACCATGTGACTCAGGAGAACATGAAATGCACCATATCTGCATACCGAACAAGGCCCATATTACGGTAATGCACAGTGCCTGTAACCAAGCATTATCTTGACTTTCCAATTCATAAGACAGGGTAGAGCTGCACTCTAGCCTAGATATAGAACAAAACATCAAATCAGGTAAAGTACCCCTATAACACAGGGATTCAAACTTGATTAGGAGATTGAGCTGACCGTCTGTAGGTATTGAGCCACTGGGCTGTGGCCTCAGGAGATTCAAAGAAATGGGTATTGCCTTGTGCCACTACCCACAATCTGGCCAGGTACAGTATTGAATACGTGAGTTCTGCCTGTAGTAGGCGACATTTCACATCAGAGAACTTTGCACGCTGCTGCTGTACTTCTGCGGAAAAGTCAGGAAAGAAGAAGATCCTGGAGCCCTCCATCTTTATATCCAGCAGTTGTCTGGCTTTCTGGAGGATGATGTCTCTGTCATTGTAATTTAGCATCCGCAGTATGAAGGTTCTGGGGCCTGATCCTGTTGGCAGTGGTCTGGCTGTAACTCTATGCGCCCTCTCTACTGCAAATAAAGGAGTAAAGTTCTCAGCGCCTAGCATGTTTTTAAGCCATTTTTCAAATAATTCCACTGGTGCCTTTCCCTCCACCCATTCAGGCATCCCCACAACTCTGATGTTGTTCCGGTGAAGCCAGTTATCCAAATCTTCCAGGTAAATGTTATGTGCGGTCAATTTCTGTATTACATTTTTAGAAGCTTGCATGATAGGGTGTACATAATCCTCTAAGGTACTAATGCGCTCCTCCACTCCCAAGACCCTTTCTTTAAAGTTGCAGAAAACTAAACTATTAAAATGATGTCCTCCCTCATGTCATAAAATCTCTGGGTAAGGGTAGACAGAGAGCTATTACATGTAATAATTGCTTTCATAATATAAGCCGGAGAGGGAAGAGACAAAGTCAGAGTCTGAGGCAGGATTACTCGCCGCGCCATCAGGTAGGCTCCACGAGGTCGAGTCCTCCTCCCATGCTGGAGATGCTGCAGCGCCCATGCCCTCCACTACCACCACCTGCACTGGTCCTGGAATTGCAGCAGAACTGCCGGAGTCCCCAGCTGGTGATTGAGCAAACTGCTCCAGATGAGTGACAATGTCTCGGAGCTTCTCCTTTACAGATCTATGTGGCTGTGTACCAGCGTCATCTTGGGAGAAACAGGCCACAGGTCCTACATCTTCCTTGTTCTTTCTAGTCATGATGACAGGTAACAATATCATCCCAGGAGAGAGCTGAGATGTTGTAGACAGGCCAGTGACTGAAATCAGGCAGTTTAGTGAGGATTAAACCCCAATATCAGGATTTGTAAGCAAGATAAGCAAAGGAGCTCTATCCCATGCATCCGTTCACATCTCCATCCAAGCCACGCCCCGCAGCAATTTTTTTTGTTACCACAAAAACCACATACAATAATGGACAATTGTCAATAATGCTTATACTCTCCTGAACAAAGTAAACATATGTACATATTAAAATCATCAGGGTTTTGTTATCATTTCCTGACTCATTCAGAATGTTATTTCTTTCTTAGGGGAACACAGTGATCAATATCAGTGAGAAGTATATGAAATCAGCCTATAAGAATTAAGACCAACCCAGTCCTTGTGATCCTATACAGGCCCAACAAGAAGGAAGGGACAAGGATGCACACACAGATTCCAGGGTAGCAGAAAACCGTAAACACCATACAAAGGAAATTTGTCCCAAGGCATGGCCATCGGCACCAATCAAACAGGGAAAGTCATCAATTGATTAACAAAGCCTAAAAATTTTAAAATAATATATAAATCATTAAAACAAATATAAATCCAAATCCCAATTTTAATTTTTAAACCAAATGGATACAGTGTTAATGTTGTGGATCCTGAATACCTCCCTCATTTTCTTATTACTATCTCTCTTTAATTTAGGAATAAAATCTATCACAGTATATTTCATCTGAGAGACGGATGTCCTTTTTCAATAAATTGTCTTGCTAAAGGTTGTAGTAAATGATTATCCCTAAAAGCATATTTGTGTTGGGCAGTTCTTAATTTGCTGTGTCATTTCACCCACATAACATAAGCCACATGGGCATTTTATTACATAGATTATGAACAAACTCAAACAATTATAATATTTTTTTTTATTATTATAATGTTCTAAACCTGATGAGGATGAAAAAATGGTTAAAGGGTAACTCCACTTTCGTGGGGGGAAAAAAAGCAAATAATTACATATATATATATATATATATATATAATATTACAATATGACTTGTATGGCATTTGTATACGCTATATAAAGAAAAAATTATATAGCGTATACAATTGCCATACAAGTCATATTGTAATATGGCTTCATGGAGTTGTTCTGTACACAGAATGTGTACTGACCACTCCCCAGAAACATAATTTCCTGCTTGTGTGATTGGCTCACTGATTTTCCCAGAAGTCTGCCTAAGATACAAGTCAGATTTCAGGCATCACCTGCAACAAAAATTTAATTTTTGGTGAGATATTTCCAATAGGAACATGTCTAAAGGGATGCAGGCCCAGCAGCTTTCCTCCTTAGTGCCCTACAGCTGCCACACCTGACTGATAATTATGAAACCACTCCCATTGGACTCACACAGCCAAGAGACACTGACAAACACACATGGATTTCTTCAGAATAACAAAATGTAGGAATCTGCAACAAAGGTTGTTCTATTCCTTGCAATGTAAATAGATCACCCAGAGGGGAATGTTTTTTTCTCAACAAAAGTGGACTTACACTTTAACCTTCATTTATATTGGAACAGCACAAACAAGAGAGACAAGCATACAGTAACTACTATTCTTCCTTGGACCTTAAAATGTAGTGAAAGTTCATATAAATGATTTAACGCCTTCTGCATGGATCAACCAGCTGTAAATCATTTGACACTTTTAAAGGATTGAAGAGGAAAAGAAATAAACTCTGCAATACGATGATAATTCTTGGCAAGAATATACCAATAACATTACAAACAGGCAAATATTGTTAGATATTGTATGATACTGGGACACACATGTAATCCTGTTGCTACTTTGATTATTACTTGTGTCATCTGACTCTTTTTTTTTTAATAATTTCACATTCCTTCTCTATATCCTGTCTTGGATAACCCTGTTCAGTAGTTTATTAACTATTACTGCAAGCCTATCCACATGGGTTGTTCCGATACCACTTTCTTAAGACCGAGTACAAGTACCAATACTTTTTTCAATTACTCAACTATACAGATTATCAATACTTTTTTAATGTCATGTGACAGTGGTACTAATATGCAGCACTGATGATGCATGTGTCAGAAACCATGAATCAGACTGAGACACAAGTACAGTTAAATCACACTTTTAATAATAATTAAAAAAGGTAAACAGAGTAAAGGCAGTCAAAACATAGCCAGAGTTTAGGAACAAGAACAGATAGTCAGACAAGCCAAAACGTCAGAGAGCCAGAGATGAGCATAGGAGAACAGCAAGCAGGATCTGGAGCCAGAAGGAATGTCAGCCAAGCAAGACTTTAACAGGAACAAAGGAGAGCGTCTCTAGAGATGTGACCAAGGCGAAGGCAGAGATCATCTGGACTGGACTGCTTAAGTAGACAGGACTGACAAGCAGGATATTATTAACAGGTGAATCACTGTGGAGAGATAGGAGCTGGCAATTAGCTGACAGCTGAGCAGCCGACTTTGAAAAGGAAGGGCTGAGCACAGCTCCGACAGCATACACTGTGTCAGTAGTTTTTATTGTATTTATTTTTTTACAACTCATTTTTTTAATTATTTGTTTACACATGGAACAGACAGCTATGAAGGCGGTTACATCAGCACGTAGACTAGGCCACCAGAATTGTTGGCCCAAAAGAGTTGATTTTTCCCAGGGTGGCCATTAGCCTTGGGAGAATGGTAACTCTGGAGCTCAGCAGTACGGAGATTCTCTTGGACAAAGCAGCGGTCACAAGGTTTCTCAGAAGGAGCATGAACCTGAGCAGCAAGAATTTTGTCACTCAAAGGAGAAGTCAGACTGGTGCAAACCATAGCCAAAATACGATCAGGAGGAATCACAGGAATCGGAACCGACTCCATCTTGGAAGTGGAGGAAAATTGTTGTGACAAAGCGTCAGCCCTTACATTCTTAGTACCGGGTAAGAATGAGACAATGTAATTGAAACTAGACAAGAAAAGAGCCCATCGCGCCCTTCTGGGATAGAGGTGTTTAGCCTCAGACAAGAATGTGAGATTCTTATGGTCAGTAAGAATGAGAACCGTCACAGTGGTACCTTTGAGGAAAAGTAGCCACAAGGATGCATATCGTTTTCAGAGGTAGGATGTTGAGACAGAAGGGCGCTAACTCCAGTCTCAGAAGCATCAACCTCAAGGATAAAAGGTAACGTAGGATCAGGATGTGCCAACACAGGAGCAGAAACAAAGGCAGCCTTGAGACTCTCAAAGGCCTTAATGGACTCCGGAGACCAACTCTGTGGGTTATATCAGTCAGGGGCTTGACCAGAGACGAGAAGTTATGAATAAACTTCTGATAACAGTTGGCAAAGCCAAGAAAACACTACAGAGGACGTAAACCCATGGGTCGGGGCCACTGTAGGACTGCTGAAAGTTTCTCTGGGTCACTCAAAAAACCAGCAGTGGAAATAACATAACTCAGGAATTTAACCTGTTCACGATGGAATTCACACTTCTCTAATTTACAATAGAGATTTTCTCTCTTAGTTTCGGAAGCACACAACAGACATCTTTGTGGTGGCTCTCCAGGGCTTTGAACAATATGAGGATATAGTCGTGATAAACCACTACACATAACTGCAACAAATCTCGGAGGACATTGTTAATACATTCCTGGAAAACTGCTGGGGTGTTGCAAAGGCCAAAAGGCAATATGAGGTACTCATAATGGCCTGTTCTGGTATTAAACACAGTTTTCCACTGATCGCCCTTCCTTAATCCTCACAAGATTGTATGCCCCTCTCAAATCAAGCTCCATGAAAATCGTTGCTTCCTTGAGGCGGTCAAATAACTCTGTAATCAACGGAATCGGATAGGCATTCTTAATCGTGAAACGATTTAGACCCACTATAATCAATACAAGGTCTTAGTTCACCACTCTTCTTCTTCACAAAGAAGAAACCAGCACCAGCAGGAGACGAGGATTTTTGGATGAAACCTCGAGAAAGTGCGTCTGCTACATACTCCTCCATGGCCTTATTTTCCAAAACCGACAAAGGGTAAACATGGCCACGACTCTGGCAGGGAGGAGAGTGAAGAGGTGCACAGGACCTTGGCTACCTTCTGGAAGCATGTCTTACTGCATTGTGGTGACTAGGAGAGAACCTCAACATGGAGCCAATCAAAAGAGGGGTTGTGCCTCTGTAACCAAGAATAACCAATAACCAGCAGAAACTTGGGTGAGGAGATAACTTGGAACTGGATTATCTCATGGTGAAGAGCCCCTACGGCCATGGACAACAAAACAGTCTCATGAGTCACATGGGCAGGCTGTAGAGGTCTCCTGTCAAGAGCCTCAATGGCAAGTGGAGTGTCACACAGCTGCAGCGGAATGGAGTGCTTCGATACAAAGGCAGCATCAATGAACAGGCCTGCAGCCCCAGAGTCGATTAGAGCCTGTATCTCGATGGATGACTCAGCCCAAGAAAGGGTAACCAAAACCAGAGGCTTATCCTTCTGGATAACTGGGGACAAAACAACGCCACCTGAGGTCTGTCCTTGACAGGACCTCAAGGTTCGGGCGTTCCCTGGACAGGTAGGACAAGACTTCAAAAAGTGACCAGCCTGGCCACATTAAAGGCCCAATCTCTCCCTCCTTCTGAGTGTTCTCTCATCCCCAGAGAGACGCGTGGTGCCCGAGTGCATGGGTTCATCTTCACAGACTGACTCAGTACCAGGAGGCTTGGGAGGTGAGGGAGGCAAGGGCGGTACTGAAAAGTTCAGAAACAAATGTACAGGAGGCTTTCGCAAGCGCTCCTTAAAAGAGAGTCTGGAGTCAATGAGGATGGCAAACTTCTCCAGCTCAGTGAGTATATCTCAAGCTGCTATCTCATCCTTGATGGTTTCCGAGAGACCATACGAGAAGGCAGCCATAAGGGCCTCATTGTTCCCAGCAACCTCTGCTGCCAGAGTATGGAATTCAATGGCGTAATCGGCAACAGTTCTCATACTCTGTTTGATGGACATGAGGCTCTTGGCAGCAGAAGCGGAGCATGCAGGAATGTCAAATACCCTTTTGAAGGAAGCCACAAATTCTGGGTAACTCAGGACCACAGGTTTTTGCATTTCCCATAGAGGATTTGCCCAGGCCAAGGCTCTCTCAGAAAGCAAAGATATCACAAAACCTACTTTGCTTCTGTCCATAGGAAATGCCTGGGGCAGCATCTAAAAGTATATCTCAACCCGGTTGAGAAACCCTCTGCATTGAACTGGATCACCCCCAAATCGCTGGGGAAGTGGAGCGGAAGCAGACATGCCTCTTATAGAGGTAATACTTGAGGCGGGTGCCTGCACAGAGACTGGAGCAGCAGCAGGGATGGCCTGCAACACAGGTTGCACCGGAGCAGCCATAGTGGAAGATTCCAGGTGAGCTGCATGACTCAGGAGTGTTTGTAACGCCAAGGCAAACTGATCCATGTGGTGATCCTGGTCATCCATTCTGGAAAAAATATTACCAACAAGTGGACTGACTGCATCTTCAGAATTCATGGCCTTCGCCTACTGTCAGAAACCATGAATCAGACCGAGACAGAAGTACAGTTAATCACACTTGTTTAATAATAATAAAAAGGTAAACAGAGTAAGCGTAGTCAATACATAGCCAGAGTTCAGTAACCAGATCGGGTAGTCAGTCAATGCCAATGTCAGAGAGCCATAGATCAACGTAGTAGTACAGCAAGCAGGATCAAGAGCCAGAAGGGACGTCAGCCAAGCAAGTCTTCAACAGGAATGCAGGAGAAAGTCTCTGAGATGTGACCAAAGGCGAAGGCAGAGATGAAGTGAGCTGGACAGCTTTAAGTAGCCAGAACTGATGAGCAGATCATCAACAGCTGAGTCACTGTGGAGAGAAAGGAGCTGGCAATTAGCCGACAGCTCAGAGAAGGAAGGGCTGAGCCCAGCCCTGACAGTTTGGGGATTACGGTAATGTATGCTAGGTTGGCTGCTGGTTCAAAGGGGGAACCCTTGCATAGGGAGTTGAAGAGACGGACCAAATAAGGAGAGAGGACCTCAGTTAAAGTCTTGTAATAAGGGGAATCGGGGCCTGGGGCGGAGCCCTTTTTGAAATCTTTTATGACCGCTCTGACTTCATTTTCTTGGAAGGGTGATTCTAGAATAGAGTGGTGGAAGGGTTATATCTTCGAGGAATGAGTCAACACTACTAGGAGTATTTGGGTTGTGTGCGGTGTAGAGCTTGGAGTAGAAGTGGAAAGCATCCAGGATCCTTTTGGGGTTCTGGGTCAGGGATCCGCTCAGAGATTTGATTTTGGGAGAAAAAGTTCTAATTCTGGGGGAGAGCTAGCTGCGGTCCAATTTTGTCAGCCTGTAGATAGAATTTGCCACTCACCCATCGGAGATGTTTGTCTACATTGGAGGTGAGGGCCAGATTTAGGGCTACTCTAGATGATTCTAGTTTAGCAAGGGTGTCGGGGGGTGGGGTTATTTTTACTATAGGGATTTGAGGTCTTTTTCATTTTTTTTTGATTTGTGGGCCCCCCAGAGGGAGATCGGGATCGTGTCTCCTGTGTCGTTAAGGAGGAAAAATTCCCATAGGTCCCTTTCCAGCATAGTGCAGTGAACTGGGTGGGACAAGATGAATTTGTTAAGGCACCATTGGGGGGGCCCGGGGGGGATAAGGAGCCAGTGGTTTTTAAGACCACTAAGAAGTGATCAGACCAAGGGACCATATGGATAGATGCGTGGGAAGCTGTATGGATTGAATTGGGGATGAAGATGTGGTCAATTCTGGCATATGTCCTATGTGGGGCAGAATAGTGTGTATAGTCTTTAGACGTGGGGTTAAGTTCCCTCCAGGTGTCGATCAAGCCTAGGAAGTGAAGTAGCCGGGCGATACGGAGACTCTGTTTGGGAAGTTTTTTAAGATGAGGTCTGTCATGGGCTGATTTGTCGAGGAGATGTCAAAAGTGATGTTGGAGTCTCCACCCATAATTTCTCTGCCTTCCAGCAGCAGGGAGAGGGATGAAAGCATAAAGGAAAAGAAGTGTGGTTGGCTTTGGTTAGGGGCATAATATGAAGTAATGGAATACAATACTCCTTCAATGTGACCCTTAATCAGTATATATCTAACATCCGTGTCCCTAACTGTGTGAGTATGTGAGAATGAGATCTGCTTAGATAAAAGAATGGAAACCCCACTTTTTTGTGTTTATAAACATTTTTATTGAAAAGATAAAGACAATTACATGAAAAAAATAACATGAGAACATTAATCAGCATTGTGAGTGTTATATAGAGCTAAAATCTATGCACATCCAATCATTTCTCTGACTAGGGTGCTGAAATCAATATGAAGTTTAGTTATCACTCACAATGCTTAAGTTCTTGAAAGTCTATAGACTGGGGCAGATGGGCGGAGCCTAGCGGAGCAGACATGCATTGTTAGAGCTCCGCACCGCTGAGGAGAGAAGAGAAGGACAAAGCGGAGCCTGCAGGCTCAAAAGGTATCCATTTGAACCTTTTTGCCCCAGGGAACAAACTGTGAAAGTTTGGGCAGGAAATATGGTACTGGGAGGAAACCGTGGCAGAAATAAAAATCACCTCACAAAGAGCTCACAGGCACTCACTGCAACTAAAGCAGCTCCAGTCACCTCACAAGATACAGCATCAGGGTGCTCTCACAGACAGAAAATGTCACAGCAAGACTCCTTATTTGAGTCAGATACAGAACAAATCCTCTCACAAACTTCTCCACAAGCCTCCTCAGCATCCCCAGTAATATTATTACAATTTGAAAAGATGCTTCATAAGGCTTTAAAACAAACCTCAGACCAAATAACAAAAAGCCTAACCAAAGAAATAAGAGAGCTGGGAAACCGCACCGCAGCCTTAGAAATAAAAATGGATGAAATTGAAATTACAACCCAAGTAAATATAACAGAATTGGAACAATTAAAAGAAGAGAATTTAATACTTCAAACTAAGCTCGAAGATTACGAAAATAGAGCCAGACGTTCAAACTTGCGCATAAGGGGAATACCTGAAACTGTGACAGACCTGCAATCTACTATTACTGCTCTATTACAAGAACTAAAGCCAGATATCCCTATTGAACGTTTAGAACTGGACAGAGTACACAGAGCCCTCACAGCCAAAAAGAAAGATGGACCCCCACGTGATATAATCACAAAATTTCATTATTACAGAACGAAAGAACAAATACTAATTGCTGCAAGAGAAAAAAGGGAACTTAATTTTCAAGGACACAATTATCAAATTTTTGCTGACCTATCCCAACTTACTATTACTAAAAGACGATCCATGAAACCCCAACTAATGGAACTGCAACGCCACAACATTATGTATCAATGGGGCTTCCCCTTTTCAGTCAGATTTAACTACCAAGGTACAATTTACAGAAGCAGATCAGCAGATGAACTACAACAAACCCTTTTAAAATTAAATCTGACAGAACCCACAAGCAGCAACTCTCCCACACGCAGAAGAATGGCATCATCTTCACCTTCAGGCAGGACTCAGAAAATTTCAGAACAAAATGGGAATCATCATTCTCACAAAAGAGGCCGTTATGCCACATCATCCATGGACCAAGAAGATTCAATGGACTGACATCCTAATTCCTGATATCTCTTCATTTATTATACTAAGAGATGATTCTCTATAAAAAAACCTGTATTTATAACTGAATGTAACTGCATTCTGATAGTCACACACTGTGTGGGATCATGTTACATTCCAGTTATATTTCTTATTACTTCTGATTCATATAGCCTTAGAATATATAAGTGAAATAAGGAAATTCTTGTTCAGTTATATATTATCAGGTAATAACAATAGATTTATTACTTTTTAGGACAAATATGTTCAATAATCCAGAAGTAATGGAAGCTTTTTCTTTCTTTTCTTAAAACAAATATATTATTACCTAACTAGTTCCTAGAATTATGTTTTTGTTTATTCTAATCTGAAGCAATACAACCTCAATTTTAGGAGTTAACATATCTAAACAGTTACATATGAATAAAATATGTAATTGTTTACTCTAAAAGGGTTAAAATCCCAAAATAATTCAAACTATCTTCATCAATACCAAAGTTATTAACAGTACCTTTCTAACTGAATTATTTAGCCTAGGGCAAGACTAACCATATACAACCACCCTGGAATAAATTATTTCAACAAAAACTATATTCTGCACTCCAATTAATGAAACATCATTTTGATGTCTTTTGACATAGCACTTCTCTCCTGTAAGCGGAAGATCCGTGTACCCCCATTAGCCCTCCTCATTCTCCCAACCATATTATGTGGGAGTGTGACGAAGGCACATATTCCCCTGAGAGAGATATTTACTCTCTTTCACGGGTAAATTGTGATTACTTGCAAAAAATAATTTATACAATGTATCATCTAATCTCATATGTTTTTGTTTACTCTTTACTCCAGAATTCACTGGTTTCTTTTCTATCTATTCATCTCTTCAGTCCACACAGGTTGATCTGCGCAGTCAGCTCTGCATAACAAAAAGTAAGTCAAAACTATTTGATCTGTTGCCATGGCACCACTGAATATACTTTCCCTGAATGTTCAGGGAATAAATGTCCCTCAAAAAAGGACCAAAGCCTTCCGTACTTTTCATAACAAGAAGGCTCACATAGTATGCCTCCAAGAAACACACTTCACCAAAGATTCTACTCCAAAATATATTTCTCCTTTTTATCAACAAATTTACACGGCTTCTGCCTGTACCAAGCAAAGGGGAACTCTAATTGCATTTCACCGATCCACACCATTCACCTTATCATCAGAAATTAAAGACCCAGAAGGTAGATACCTGATACTCATGGGTTATATAATGGATACAGCAATCACGGTGATTTCCTACTACGCTCCTAACAAACAACCTACACCATTCCTCTCACATATATTACAAGTGATTAATACACACAAAAGAGGAACAGTGATAATGTGTGGGGATTCGAACCAGGTCCTCCTCCCATTTCTAGATAAATCACCTTTTACACCATCCAAAATAACCTCTAGATTACCTTTTTCTCAACTTCTTTCCAAATACAATCTGGTAGATTCGTGGAGAGAAAGTAACCCAATGAAAAAGAAATTCACTTATTTCTCGCACCCTCATCAAACCTTCACCAGAATAGATCATATTTTTCTAACAATAGGAATGATACCAGAAATTATTGCATCAGATATAATTCCGATTCCGTGGTCTGACCATAATGCAGTATACACTACTATAGCCTCAGCCATACCAAAAGCGCATGACCCAACGTGGTACTTACCGGACATAATGCTCAACACCCACTACATCAGATGGCCATTGAACAAGCTTTAAAGGAATACATATCAATTAATAATACAACAGACATCTCCCCAATAACACTGTGGGAAGCTCATAAGCCTGTCTTGCGTGGTACAATACAAAGACAAATGGCACTATTTAAACGGGAACACAAAAATCTAGCAAAAAAACTAGGACTCAATTTTAATGCAGCCTACATATCATTTCAAGATAATCCATCTCAGAGTACAAAATCTCATCTGGAAAAATCTAGATTGGAATACGATCTATTTCTCACTGAGTCAGTTGATAAATCCCTCAAACGCTCCAAACACAATTTCTACATGAATACAAACAAACCAGGTACATATTTGGCTCGGGCATTAAATTCAACTAACAAATCTTTCAAACCAATATGTTTGAAATTATCAAAAAATGTTTACACTTGTAATCCAGTTAAAATAGTCCATAAATTTCACTCACATCTCGCAACTTTATACAAGACAAACAATGAATTTAATCCTACAGAGGCTGAATCCTTCTTCTCAAAAATAACCTTACCTGAGTTATCTCAGAATCAAAAAAGCAGTTTGGATGAGCCTATAACTATAGATGAAGTTGCTAACACCATAAAAGACCTAAAACTTAACAAAAGACCAGGCCCAGACGGCTACTCGGCTTTATACTATAAAACATTCTCAGAAATACTCTCTCCCATTCTCACTGAAACTTTTAACAAACTTCTAGATGGACATTCTTTTCGGCAAGAAAGACTAATGGCAATTGTTTGTATGATCCCAAAACCCCTTTCTGATGATACTTCCTGTGTGAATTATCGGCCTATCTCTCTGTTAAACCTCGATATTAAATTATTAGCAAAAATAATAGCAAAACGCCTCAATAGCATTATAGGAAAATTAATACATAGAGATCAAGTAGGCTTCATGCCAAATAGACAGGCAGGCGATAATATACGCAGGGCAGTGTTATTGGCACATATTGCTAAAAAACGGAAAATCCCTTTATGTTTTCTATCTCTCGATATTAAGAGGGCATTTGACACAGTATCCTGGCAATATATGCAATATTCATTACAAAAATGGGGTTTTGGACCCCACTTTTTAACATGGATCAAAGCATTATATAATAAACCCAAAGCCTATATAAAATATGCTGGATACAAATCTGATGCCTTTAATATCGAAAGAGGTACCCGACAGGGTTGCCCATTATCTCCCTTATTATTTACCCTTATACTCGAACCCATGGCCCAATACATCAGAACAAACCAAACTATAACTGGCATTGAAGTAGGAGGTATTACACACAAATTATGTATATTTGCAGACGATATATTACTTTTTCTATCATCACCACAGGTCTCTGGTCCTAACTTAATACCAGCTCTTGATGGATTTGCAGCCCTATCCGGCCTTATGATTAATCCTAAGAAATGCCTAGTGCTTAATATTTCACTCACAAACATGGAATTGATCCCGGCTAGGGCTGCACTCCCATTCACATGGGCAGAAAAATCAATCCCATATCTTGGAATTCATTTAACAGCATCTCATTCTGACTTATTCTCAACCAATTATCCTCCTGTATTAAGACAGATCACAAATCTAATAAAACAATGGTCGCAACTTCCTTTATCCTGGATAGGGAAGATTAATGCAATCAAAATGACTATTCTACCCAAATTGCTTTATCTATTCAGAGTCCTCCCTATTCCAATTCCTTCCTATTTTTTGAGAATAGTACAAAAAAGAGCAACTTCGTTTATATGGGGCTCTTCTAAACCACGTATACCTATACACACACTACATCTTCCCAAAAATAAAGGAGGCCTGGGATACCCTAATTTTACTAACTACTACAGAGCAGCACATTTGGCCAGTCTGTCCAAATACCATGCAAAACAGGAAATCCCATTATGGGTATTTATAGAAGCTTCAGAAAATGACCCTCTATTAATATCAAATTTATTATGGCTTGATCCTAAAGACCGCTTTAAAATTCATAATCCCATAACTAAACACTTCTTATCTCTCTGGGATAAACTAAAAACCAAATATCAGTTACAATCTCCACACAATCCTCTCCTTTCTTTTATCAGAAATCCGGCCTTTTATCCGGCATGGATCTACCCAAATTCTTTTAAAGCTTGGACAACATCAGGCATTCAGACACTAAATGACTTCATAGCATCTAAATCATTCCTTTCATTCCCCTCGCTTAGAGAACAATATGATCTACCAAACTCTGAGATATTTAGATATCTCCAAATCAAAAATTTCTATACACCATTCCTAAAGGGGGATTCACCATTATCCCAATTATCCATTTTTTAATCAATCTGTACAAAAGATCCATTTGCTAAAGGTACAATTTCATCACTTTATAATCAATTATATGGAGTAGCAAATCTTAATAGACCCTCTTACGTTCAGAGGTGGGAGGAGGACCTGGGACGAACTTTAGAAGACACGGACTGGTCTAACATATGGCTCACATCTAAGTCATCTTCACCCAACATCTTAGCACTGGAGACAAATTATAAAGTCCTAACTCGCTGGTACCTTGTACCCGCTAGAGTGGCAAAATATTCACCTAATACCTCAGCTCTTTGTTTTCGAGGATGCCCAGAAATAGGCACATATTTACACATATGGTGGACGTGCCCAGTAATCCAAACCTTCTGGAAGGAAGTCTTCGTGATTGCATCTAAAATTTTAAAAAAAATAATACAACCAGATCCATATTTAACTTTACTTAATCTAAAACCGGAATGGTTAACACTCTCTCAATTCAAACTTATGATCCAACTAATAACGGCTGCAAAACAAACAGTGGCCAAGGCATGGAAATCTCCTACATTGGTACTAGCAGAAACAATTCACAGAATGAATAATACAATGTCCCATGCTAAGATGGTAGCCATCGATCAAAATCAAATTCCAAAATTTGAAAAACTTTGGCATCCTTGGATAAAACAACAGTTCCTGTCAAACTTCAATGACTCTGTCCTGTTGCCATGGTAACAGATTAAATGACTTACAGAGACACCCATTCTAAGGCTTCAAAGAAAACTAAAAAGAATAATAAACTGACGAGCGGGACAACCTTGTGGACCATACCTCTACCTTTCCACCCTTTTTCTTCTTTCTCTTTCCTTTTCTCCACCTTACGATTAAAGCTCATTATCAGAATTTATTTGACCTATATACACTCTACTTGTAAACAATATGTATAGTAGGTATAAATCATTTAAATACCTACAAAAGTAACTAAGGAAATGATATATATCTTTAATTTAGGTTTACGTAAACCCAATGTTTAATATTTGAAATTTCATGATATTTACCTATATAAACCCTACTGTAAAGCAATGAGCTTACTTTATAGATCCTTGTAAACTTACTTTATGTATCTTTATAATATTGTATACTCAATAAACTTCTTTTGACAAGGAAAGTCTATAGACTAACTTATTACAAAATAAAAAATGTAATTAAAAATGGCTACTTGTGCAAAAGGCTTCAGAAGAAAAATACTGCATATATAACTCATCTTAACAATCTATATATATATCTATATATATATTCAAGGCACTATTGGTGTCGCTCTTACAAGAGTCAAAGCAAATAACAAATCCCTCTGTTAGAGTTATGTGTGCTTTCTGGTTCTGAGGAGGCTAAGATGCAGGCCAGGGGCCCCATTTGCATTCAAAGATTCTCATAGAATCCATGAGAGTGTGGTGTATGCGTTCCATCAGTTTTATTGATTCCATGCAGAGAAGCACCTGGGACCATGGAATTGAAGATTTTCACCAGTTCAGGGCTATTGCCCATTGCATAGCACTAAAAAGCATGTGAACCAATTTTTGCTCAGGGGGTGGAACCTCTGGGAGGTCTGCGAACAAAATACACATTTGGTATACAGTATCAAGGTGATGCTAGATCCTGCTTTTTGGAGTACTTTCGTAGCTGTCTACTGCCAGAGAGAGCCCTGGACCTTACAGCTCCAGAAAGTATGGAAAAGTGTGCCCCTCTCTCCACAGTCCCTAAAACATTTGCCTGGGATGGCAGGGAACATTCTATGAATTCTAACTGGTGCGTAATACCACCTGGTGTGCAGTTTTACCAAGGTTTCCTTAATGGCCACTGAGCGGGTACATTTATGCATGTTAGTGACCATATCAAGCCAGTCATCAGCTAAAAACTCCTGTCCCACCTCAGATTCCCATGCTAGTATCACTTGGGATTTAGCTTCTGTGCGTTGATCATTAAGGTGCATATATAGGGTGGAAATTGTTCCTCCATCCCTGGGCTCTGTTACGTAACTGGGTGACCCCGCCCCCCTCTGACAACACGGGGAAAGCCTCAGGGAAGTCCCCGTGAATCAGAGGAGGGTGGGGTCACCGGGTGGCCCTGCCCTCCGTTATATAAGAAGTGTCAGAAGAACCGAAGCGTCACACGGCGGAAAACTCCCACTGAGGCGGATGAGGCGGGCGGAGCGGAGAAGAAGCCGGAGGAAGATGCGGGACGAGAAGAGCGGAAGAAGAAGAAGATGGAGAAGAAGAAGATGGCGGAGGAAGAAGAACACCGAAGGAAGATCAGAAGAAAGAAGATGGAAGAAGAATCGGAAAGAGGAAGAAATTAATAAAAGTCTTGTCAAAAACCGTCTCTTGTGTTTTTTAACATTGTTGACACTTTTTTTGTGAAATGGTAGGGGTACTTTTGTACCCCATTACCAATTCACACGAGGGGGCTGGGATCTGGGGTCCCCTTGTTAAAGGGGGCTTCCAGATTCCGATAAGCCCCCAGCTCGCAGACCCCCCTTCTCTCCATCAACATGGGGACAAGGTGCTTTGGGGGGCTACCCCAAAGCACCCTCCCAATGTTGAGGGCATGTGGCCTGGTACAATTCAGGAGGGGGTGCTCTTTCGCCCCCCTCTTTTCCTTGCGGCCTGCCAGGTTGCGTGCTCGGATAATGGCCTGGTATGGATTTTGAGGTGGACCCCCACGCCATTTTTTTTTAATCTTGGCTTGGGGTTCCCCTTAAAACCCATACCAGACCTGTAGGGTCTGGTTTGGATTTTGAGGGGGACCCCCCCACACCATTTTTTTAAAAAATTTTGGCGCAGGGTTCCCCTTAATATCCATACCAGACCTGGTATGGAATTTAGGGGGACCCCCACGCATTTCTTTTAAAATTTTGGTTTGGGGTTCCCTGTGGGGAAATTCTATGTCGTTTTTATCAATGAACTTTTATGTGTATTGCCGGACCGACAATTCATTATAGCCGGCACTAGCTCCAGCACTTTTAAATTACTTTTTTTTTCCCGACAATTCATTATAGCCAGCACTAGCTCTAGCACTCTTAAATTACTTTTTTTTTCCCGACAATTCTCTATAGCTGGCACTAGCTCTAGCACTTTTAAATGACTTTTTTTTCCCTTTAGAAATGTAATTTTGCTGTCAGACTGTTCTAAACGCGGGAAACATGTGCCCCTTTACAGGCATATTATAGACACCCCCCAGGGACAAAATTTAAAGGAATATTACACTTTTATTGTTTCGCTTTAAACATTATTAAAATCACTGCTTTCGAAAAAAAACTGCAGTTTTTTAAACTTTTTTTGCATTGATACATGTCCCCTGGGGCAGGACCCAGGTCCCCAAACACTTTTTATGACAATACCATGCATATTAGCCTTTAAAATGAGCACTTTTGATTTCTCCCATAGACTTTTAAAGAGTGTTCCGTGGCTTTCGAATTTGCCGCGAACACCCCAAATTGTTCGCTGTTCGGCGAACGGGCGAACAGCCAATGTTCAAGTTGAACTCATGTTCAACCCGAACATAAAGCCCATCCCTATCCACTACACAAACGAATAGGGTAACTGTCCGAACCACGAGTAGGGTTTAAACATCCCGTTAGGGGCGTGGGGAGAAACTGCTCATCTTGGGGGGTGAGAGGCCGGTGTTTCTTCAAGAGTTGCTTGTTCCACAGCGGCGTCAGGGGGCTTTTTGGAGGGGGTCTCTTAGAAGAGTTTGACTTGACGTCTGTTTGCTGGGGGGGTAATTCTTGGGAGATGAATCCGAGTTGGAGGAGCAGATGTTCTCCTTCTTGGAAGTTGGTAAATCCATATGTTTTGTCCCTGTAATGAAACTGAAGATGGAAAGGGAAAGACCAGCAGTATTTGATGGATTTCTGTGCCAATATTTCAAGAAGGGGTTTAAGGGGTCTCTGCTTCTGAATCGTGGTTGGGGAGATATTAGTGAAGAATTGAATTTGGTACCCCTGGAAAGAGAGATTGTCCAGATTGCAGGTTCTTCTCATTATGTCTTCCTTCACTTCATAATAGTCTGTGGCCCTGTATATATGGGATAATGTCTTTGATGAAAAGCTTGACAGTGCCCGGTATATCTGTGACCGATTCAGGGATGTCTCTGATGCAGAAATTGTATTGTCTGCTCCTGCTCTCCAAATCATCCAATTTGACCAGTGCAGTTTCAAGTTGTTCTTGCAGTGATTGGATACAGGTGGTCTTTTGGTTAGTGCGTGCAGCTGTGTTATCCACTGCCTGCTCAATGGCATCCATGCGGGCTCCAAGGCTTTGCAGGTCAGCCTTGATGGTAGCTGTAACCTGCATGGCATTTTGGGCCAGGCCTGCGGCCAACATTTCTGAAAAGCTGTGTTGTAACTGGGACATGTTGGTGGGAAAGCCTGGAGGTGTAGGGGAGGCCTTCTGGGAGTTTGCAAGGCTGAGGGGGAGCTCATCATGGGGGTGTGGAGGAGATCCACCATCGTTCTGCTAAGCAGGGATTCAGTGGAGGCAGAAGAGGCCCTGTGGAGGTTGAGGTTACTCACAGGGGTTGCCAGCAAGGAGTGGGGCTGCTGGTGAGGCAGGGGTGGGTACACTATGGAGTCCTGATCCTCCATGCCTCTGCATGTAGGATCCGCAGCCGCCATCTTGGAGGGTGCAGGGGTGGCCAAGCCGAAATTAAGCTGGCTGACTTCTTTTCTGGGCTGGTCTCCCGCATTTGGGTAGAAGCCCTGGCTCTTCCGGAGGGTATGAGGGGTTATTTTCGGAGGGTCCCACTCATTTTTGATGGCCTGGGGCTGAGGAAGGCCAGTGCGGATCGGAGCTCTGAGCTACAGCATCTTAAGGGAAGTCCCGCGCATGCGCACACCCAGCTGTCAGCTGCATTATTGAAATGTATACGGGGAGATTGGTGATTGTAACTCCTCCCCAGCACCGCACCGATCAATGCCGACTGTGCAGGTATCAGATTAAGCATCGGAGCATTTGTCAGAGTACAAGTATTGGGGCAAATGCTTGGTATCAGCACCGATACCGATACCAGTATCGATATCGGTGCAACTATACTATCCTCCTTCACCAACAGATCCTTACAATACAAACAACTCAATGCAGATGGTTTTGGGGGACAGACCTGAAAATTGATTGAGGATGAAAACTAGTATATTTCAACAGTTGGTCGCCATCTGTAGGAATGAGAACATTGAGAACACTCAAAAGACAACAAATTTGAATATGTATCCCTGTATGCAAAAATGGTATCAATTTCTGATCATATGTTTTACCAAATTGTAGCACATTGTCTTCAAATCTCATATAAGAAAAGCAATGTTTTTGTAATAAAGAGTTATTATATAGAAGTTGTTCCTCAACCCACATTCCAAAGACATTATCATAATAAGGCATTGCATTGGAACCCTCACAAGTGGAAATAATCATTCAAAACCTAAAGCATTTGTTTTTGCAAACTGATCTGTAGTAATGATAAATTGTTCTTGCAAACAATGATGTTTTTTTTAAAGATCCAAAAATCTGTCACTTACAAAAAGCCCTAACTCATGATCAATAACATTACATTTTTAATGTAATAACACAAAAAGACTTCATAATATCAAAATATAAACTGTGAAAATATATATATATTAGGGTTGTCCCGATACCAATACTAGTATCGGTATCGGCACCGATACCGAGCATTTGCCCAAGTACTTGTACTCGGGCAAATGCTCCCGATGCTTCCACCGATACCTTTAAGACAGCTGTGATCGGCGCATGGGGGAGTTACAAGATTCTCCCCCAGCGGCTTTCACCAGCTTTAGTGACATACAGCGGTGATCGCTCACCGCTGACTGTCACTGCATCCTCCTCCGTGCCCCCTCCGTTCCTCTGTCCCCCTCCGCTGTCCTCTGCATTCCTCTCTTCTTATCTGTCCCCCTCCGTACTCCCCCTCCGTTCCTCTCTCCTTATCTGTCCCCTGCATTCCTCTCTCCTTATCTGTCCCCTCCGTTCTCCCCCTCCGTTCCTCCGTCCTCCCCCTCCTTCCTTTGTAAATGGATAGAGTCAGCTGACTCTGTCTATTCACATAACTGAAACATTGTAATCTCCTGTGATTACTATGTGTCAGTTTATGAATGGAGAGAAGCCGCTGTCTTCTCTCCATTCATTCTCAGTGCAGCTGACGCTGCAGAGAAAAGGACTGGGGAATCTCTATCTTCTGTCTCTTTCTCTGTCTCAAGGGGGAGATATCAGAGGTCTGTTAAGACCCCTGATATCTCACCAAAGCCCCCCAAAAGGGCTGATTAAAAAAAAACAAAAAAAACAAAAAAAAAAAACAATAAAGAATAAAAAAATATTATTGTAAAAAATAAAAATTGTAAAAAAAAACAAAAAAACACACACACATACAACGTTCACCCCCCCCCCCCCAAAAAAAAATAGCAAAAAAAAAAAACTGTCACGTGACATTAAAAAAAAAGTATCGGTAATCGGTATCGGCGAGTACTTGAAAAAAAGTATCGGTACTTGTACTCGGTCCTAAAAAAGTGGTATCGGACAACCCTAATATATATATATATATATATATATATATATATTATATATATATATATATATATATATATTATATTCCAGTAGTTGCAGCTGCACATGTATCTTAGAGAGAAAGGTACTGGATGCTAAAGCATAAGATATGTATAATCCCAATTATCCGCTGGAAATCTTTGGACTTAAAAAGGAACACACAGTGATTAACATTTACTAAGATGTGTTGATGAAGCACAAGCTCAAGGACCTCAGGACATCATCAAGTGCACAGGTCAACGTATCAGCTCAAATCATTTTAGAAAGCTGAAAGGAACAGCATTCATGTACAATATACAAAGTGAGCATATGTGAAATATGACGCTAAATTAAAGCACATATGGCAAATGCGAGAGACTAGAAAAAATGCATAACAAAGTATCATGCAGCATAGGCAATATGGCCACCCCAGGTGAATTGGGGCTAAAATAGAAGAAAATAGCAGGGACTTAAATGTACAGGAGAAAGTGTAGAGGTACTGCAGAGCAGTCTGATGAGATGATCATCAGGGGTTAAGCCCATACATTGACATAAGCCCAGTAAAAAATTACCAAATAAATGTTTTACACATGAAAGGAAACAGAAATGCGATATAGTAAAAACAGCAGGTAATTTGAGATCCGAACAGGGGGAGCGCAGAAGGTACTAGCACCCATATTAGAGTTGCCCCTCAGGCAGCAGAAACATACATGCAAATAGTCAGGAAAGAAATCTCCACAGACCTGTGACCACAGTTTGCTTTTTACATTGCTACATTTCCCAAAACTGACACTTCCTGGGCTGTCGATTTCTGGGGCCCCACAGCTCTTTCTGATCCTTACATCACTACAAGAGAAAGTGGTCACACGGAAAATGACAGGACAAACCAGTGAGAGTCACATTGGACTCATGTGACTGACACTCCCAGAAGTCCTGGTTTACTACCAGGGGGAACCATTATTAACCACTTCAATACAGGGCACTTATACACCTTCCTGCCCAGATCAATTTTCAGCTTTCAGTGCTGTCGCAGTTTGAATGACAATTGCTCGGTCATTCATCACTGTACCTAAACTAAATTTTTATAATTTTGTTCCCACAAATAGAGCTTTCTTTTGGTGGCATTTGATCACTTCGGCGGTTTTTATTTTTTGCTAAACAAATAAAAAAAGACCAAAAATTTTGAAAAAATAAAAGTTTTGCTTTTGTTTCTGTTATAAAATTTTGTAAATAAGTATGTTTTCTCTTTCAGTGATGGGCACTGATAAGGCGGCACTGACAGGCACTGATAAGGCAGCACCGATGAGGTGGCACCAATGAGCAGGCACTGACAGGCACTGACGATGGGCATTGATATGCGGCACTGATGGGCACTGGTAGGCGGCACTGATGGGTGGCACTGATATGCAGCACTGATGGGCATTGATAGGCGGCACTCATGGGCACTCATGGCTGGCACAGGTGGGCACTGATGGGCACTGAAAGGCTGCAAAGATGGGTTTTTATGGGTGGCACTGATAGGCGTCACTGCTGGGCACTGATAGGCAGCACTGATGGGCACTGATAGGCGGCACTGATGGGCACTGATAGGCCTTGATATGTGGCACTGATGGGCACTGATACACGGCACTGATATGAGGCACTGATAGGCAACCCTGGTGGCACTGGCAGTGGTAGGCATTGTGAGTGGGCACTGATTGGCAGCTGCCTAGGCACAGATTAGTATTTCCCTGGGGGTCTAGGGGGGGCATACCTGGTGGTCCAGTGTGGATGGCCATCCTGGTGGTCCTGGGCAGCATGATGGTGGTCCTGGGCGGGATCTGAGGGGGGCTGTGCTGATAAACAATCAGCACAGACCCCCCCGTCAGGAGAGCAGCCGATCGGCTCTCCTCTACTCGCGTCTGTCAGACGCGAGTGAGGAAAAGCTGATGACCGGCTCTTCCTATTTACATCGTGATCAGCCATGATTGGACACGGCTGATCACGTGATAAAGAGTCTCCGTCAGAGACTCTTTACCTAGATCGGAGTTGTGGTGTGTCAGATTGACACACCACAACAATGATCGCTGCAATGCGTGCCCCCGGGGGCTTAATGTCCTGAGGACGTCATATGACGCCCAGTCAGGATATTGAAACCACTTTGCCGCCGTCATTCTACTATATGGCGGGCGGCAAGTGGTTAAGTAATTGTTGGGGTCCAGATCCAAACCTAGAACCTCTGCAGTGCCTGGCTGCAGCTATTCTCACTGTGCCACCTAAAATGCTGGACAGCTTTCTGCCTGCTCCCTTGGAACACCTTGTCTTGTATCTTGTTTCTGGTGAACCTTGAAATCTTTGCTCTTCCTATGAACTTCCTGATTTAGGCCCTGTCTCTTCACTTCCTGTTTGCCAGATTATTGTGCTCTCTCTAGCAGCTGTCCTTATCTTTCCTACCACTCATTACCAAGCTTGGCTTGTTCATTGACTACACTTCTGCCTGATCCTATTCAGTTACTACTCATTACTGACTTGTGGCTTGTTCATCGACTACACTTCCAATTGTTCCTTATCTGCTTCATCTGCTACTTGACTGCCGCTTGCTCTCTTCCTGCTGAGGCAATCCTGAGGGCCACAACCTGGCAAAGAAATCCATCCCAACCACCAGGACCAACTAGTGCTTACACCTTTGCCTTGGATGACTTTGCAATCTGTTTGTATATTAATCCAGCTGGCTACTTGTGAATCTCTCAATTGCTACAGCTATTGTCCTCTAAACCTGAATTCAGACCATGCCAGAATAGTCTGGCCTAAAGCATAAAGGCCATTTTAGCAGCTGCTGTGGCTTCTATCATGCAGCAAATGACTGAGTTGCAAGCATTTGGTGTTAACTACCAGGAAAAAAAATTCTGAATTACAAATTAAGGTCAAAGGACTATAAGAGGACATTTTTAATCTGCATAGACATTTGTGGAACTTATATTCTTGAGATACTACTGTAGATACTAACACACATATGTCTCTATCACTCAAGTTCAATTGAGACAGTAGCCATTAGAGAGGTTTCCTTAATCAATGCCATATATAAAGTACTTTCAGATGGTGCTGTGTATTATTAATCGTGTGACTCAGGAAGCCTTAGCCTTGGTCTCCCCTTATGTGGGGCAAGACAATGCTATCCTGGATAATTCAATTCTTTTGTGATTGCTATGAATTAAGAGGGCCAAAAGACCTTCTGGATTCCAAACCCATGCAGGTGGAGAAAGAAAGACCACATGCAGAGAACTTATGTCTTTATTGTGGAGACTCTGAACATTATGTAGTTAATTGTCACAATAATTAATAGTAATAATCCAAAACAATTTGTTTCGAAATTCATTTAGTTTCCCTTTGTTTATTCATTTTATAAGGAATTCCAAATTTTCAGAACGATTCGAAATATAATTGGTCGCAAATTTATCGAAGGACCCAAATTCTGTGTGAAGAATAGCTGCTTGTTAAGGAGTGGTCCAGGATGCCAGCCGCCACGTGCTTAACAACCGATGACTTATCAGCTGTCAGTTGAAGAATGCAGGCAATGAAAAATGAAAAAAAAAATACAGCGTGGGGTCCCCCCATCCATACCAGGCCCATTAGGTCTTGGGGGTGCTTTGTGGTAGGGGGCTCTCCCCAAAACACCTTGTCCCCATGTTTATGAAGACAAGGGCCTCTTCCCCACAACCCCTGCCAGGGTTGTGGGAGTCTGCGGGCAGGGCGCTAATCAGAATCTGGAATCCCACTTTAACAAAGGGGCTCCAAGATCCTACCCCCCATGTAAATGAGTATGGGGTACATTGTACCCCAACTTATTCACCAAAAAAAGTTTAAAAAATAAATAAAAACACAGACTTTTTTTACAATTTGTTTATTAAAAACAAAAACAAATGTCCCAAAGTACATCCAGCATCAATCATGATGAACTCCACCACAATTGACCTGAAGAAAAAAAAAGGTCCACACCCGAAGAAGGCTCCCACCTTCCAGGACGAATTCCAATAAGTCCTCCCCCTGCAGACCCCAAAAACCACAGGCCAGGGTTGTGGGGAAGAGGCCCTTGTCCTCATCAACATCAACAGAGTCCCCCCTAGCCCAAAGCATCCGCAATGTTAAGGGCATGTGGCCTGGCATGGTTCAAGGGGGGGGGCGCTCACTCCCCCCCTTTTCCTGACCTGCTGGGCTGCATGCTCGGATAAAGGTCTGGTATGGATTTTGGGGGGACACACCACATTTATTTATTTTGGCATGGGATTCCCCTTAAAATACCCAAAGGGTCTGATATGGATGGGGGGTGGGCACACTGTTTTTTGTCAGCCAGCTTTTTTTTGTACACAAGCATTCTTTTGTTTACATTCAGCTGTCAGTGGGGAAACCCACTGAGAGCTCATGAGTCATCAGTTGTTAAGGACACGGCGGCTGGCTTCCCGGCCTGCTCCTTAAAGTGATACTAAAGTCTATTTATTTTCATTTACAAATAACAAACATGTTATACTTACCTGCTCTGTGCAGTGGTTTTGCGCAGAGCAGCCCAGAGCCTCTTCTTCTAGGGTCCCTCGCTGGTGCTTCTGGCCCCTACGTCCTTCCTAGTACCCCAGAAGAAGCAGCTTGCTCTGGGGCACCCTGAGCTGAGCTGCCACTCCTTCCTATTACCCCAGAAGAAGCAGCTTGCTCTGGGGCACCCTGAGCTGCCAGACGATGTCCAAGGAGATGAAACGCGTCGGGTAGGACCCCACTGCTGCCATTTTATTCATACAGCACTGTTTTATTCATATTTTCATGTGAGTGTATTTCTTTTTTAAACAAATTGGTACACATTTTATACGGAGTTACACTATGTGGCCTTCTTTTGCTTTTTCCTTATTCGTTACCATTTCCTTTTACTGCGGACACCACGCCTGAGTGACATACCGATGTACAGACCATCTTAGGATCTTCCCACAGTCTCTATGGAAATCCATTATCTGTCTTCTATCCAAGCCCATTTGACCTGATCGAGCGTATGCTCTTTTGGGTCCAAACGTTCTGGTAAGCCTCTCCATTATCGGTGGTGGTGTTCCTTTCATTATAGACATCACGTGCACATCCAATTTCACTTATGAAGTCATATTTGTATTGAGGACTGTCACTTATCTATAGGAGTCACATATCCACTGAGAACTTTTTTTTGTTGGATGAATTATGTTTTTGCTGATAATCTGTTTTTGAGTTCACTTTGATGATGTAATGGTCTTCTCAGACTATTTTTATCCATTCTGATATTAGCGCTACACCTATTTCGTTTTTTGTATTAGAATATCTGGATGATATTCTCATTTTCTTCTGATAACTTGGAGGAACATCACAAGCATGTCTGCACCATTTTCAAGATGACTGGGTGGACATTCTTTCTATGGCAGAGTTTTCTTATGACAATTGTACGATATATGAACAAAAGCAAAATTAGCTATTTGCAGTGCACCACATCCATTGTTATTGCAAACCCAAAAAAACATACGTCAGACTTTACTGACATGTAATATATGTCAGACACATGAATATATAGAACTTGCAAAGAATTTTATTACAAAGCTTAAAAACATAATTAAAATAACCCTGGATTAGGATCCCTTTAAGACAATGTAGGCCATATATAGTATTAGTTCACAAATATTTTTTGCTGAAGAGGTCAACACATTTCACATTAGCTTCTTCGGGACCTTTAAAGTGGATGTAAACCCAATGTCATCCTTTCTAAACTACTGTCATAGGGGTAATCTATAAAGATATACATGCCTCTTGCATGTATCTTTACCTGTCAAATGTCTCCCCTCTGTCTGTTATTAGACCCAAAATACTGCATATTCTGTGGGTGGGTCTGTTGTCTGGAGCTCGGTGGGTGGAGTCGTGATGTCAGTAGACTCCCCGCCCACCTCTATACTCCTTGTCAATATGTATTTTCTCCTGTTTCCTTTCTAACACTGAACTTCTGCTGAACTTCTGCTATGATCTCTAACATCCAGTGAAAAGACAGGAAAGTAACCACATGACTTCAGCATGCCAAATCATGCTGAGGTGTGGAACAGCCAATCCTTGCAAAGCTGCTGAAGAAAGGAGTGGGGGAGGGAATTAAAAAATACTGCCTGTGTCTTAGGCTGTCACTCACAGCAAGGGGGAGTATTTGACAAAGTTTTTCTCAGTTTGTCAAGATTTTTCTCACTGTACAATAGAAGAGGATTGCTCAGAGATGGATTAACTCTGTGTGGCAAGACTGGGCTCAAATGATAGGAAATCTAATACTCTACAGTATGATATATAAAAAAAATTTCGGGTTTACATCCACTTTAAATCTTGGTGGCAAAGAAAAGTGGCCTAACTGAAAAAGCATAAGGAATAATTATATATCTCTGCTAGCATAACAACATTTTCAACATTATAGATTATCATCTGTGCCACTTACACTTCATTTTTAGAGAGCCCAGCATAGAGACGGTTATCCATTGGTGGATATTAGCAGGGCGGCCATTCATAATATTATTGGTGGTACTTGATCATAAAGATAGTAGATGGTAGGTATCTGAGGAGTGGTGGGCCATCCATTAGGGGCGCAAGAGCGCCGCCCCCCCCATCCGTGCATCTGGCCTCTAGGGCGCGGATGCATGGATTCCAATGGGGGATTTTATTTTTTTAAGAACGTGATTAGAGCCAAAGGCTCTAATAGGCTTCAAAAAGGGGTGGTCTCAGGGTACAGAGCACTGCGCCCTGAGCCTACCCAGATGTGTGACAATAGCGAATGAATATTCGCTATTGTCACACTAAATCTCCTCCCAGCCAATCAGGCAGCTGGTTGTGAGACCCTTTCCCGATTGGCCAAAAGGAGAAGCAATCCTATTGGCCTAGGAGGAGGAGGGAAAAGCAGGAGGGAGGAGACGCACGTCCGGAGGAGATGCAGAGGAAGCCGCCACTGTGACTCCAGGGATGGCTCACCCGCAGCAGCTCAGCCAGCTAGCATCCAGCACTCCCCAGCTCAAGCAGGACATCCACCTCCTAAGGTAAGGAGGCCATCCATCTCCCGTGGGGGGAGTGTTGCTGCTGTTCTGGTGTTCCCCACATTCATGTCCATCTCCCGGGGGGCATAGCCTCATCTCCCACTGAGGGGGGGTGGCTTGCCGCCCCCCTCAAATTATTGAGCAACAGCCACTAGTGTATCTGAGCATAATGCAAAGCAGGGAAGCAGGTGGGGGAGGATCGTGTGTAAGGACAAGGGTATAGGTAAGCAAGGGTAAAAACCAATGACAAGTCTAAAAATGACTTTCTTCATACAATCTCTGATTAGCTCCAGCAGATATGGGAGCAAACCATATTCAATACAGGAAAATGCTTCACATCCTTATTATGCAGTTCCCATCAAGAATGTTACCCCAATCGTAAAATCCATACCACAACATATAATCAGCAAAACCAGTTAATCAATCCCAGCAAAGTTACCTGCAAATGCTTGCCAATTCGGGAAGACATTGTATGATGAAACGTGACTCTGACATTACTGTGCTAACCAAGATCACACTCGCAGCTCGCAGCAGGAGTAGCGGCCGGAGACAATAGTAATTTACATTAAAAGTATGTATTACCTAGTGTTGGGTCAGACACTTATAAGATGTGAGTGTACTGATGATCTTTCTTTTAAATAAAGTATTTTTACTACATACATTATTACACTATGGGAGCTTTTCTTCTTCTGTTTTATATGAATGTGGGACCTGTATAACTAACTACCTGGAGAGGACAATCTGAAGTGGAGCATTGGAGTGGAGATCTTTAGAAGATTATTCAAAGGCGCAATTGCTGGTTTATAATCTTACCAGCAATTAATTCTGATGAGTTCATTTAGTGTGATTGATGGAGGAACACGTTGGATGATTGTTTGTTTCAAGCACAGCAGCACTTTTCACAGACTTTTTTTAATCAAATCACTGGACTATTATATTGTTAAGTTTGCACATATATGTTTTGCATATTTGCACTGGCATTTTATGTATGAGATTGCACAATTTGTTGAGTTTTTTTAATTCATTATATTGCTTTTGTTAAGTTTGCACATATTTGCCATATTTGCACTGGTATTCATTATTGTATATTTGCACTTTATTTATGAAATTGCACAATTAATTTTATATTTGTTTATGTAATTGCATTTATTTAGTATATTTTGCACATCAAATGATTTATCATTAATAGTATTAAGAAAATAAGTCTTATTAAATTATGTGTACACATGGAATTTTTTTCTGTTGTGGCTGGAGGAATTTAGGACCAGTGCTGCAATTTCTTTGTGAGGTACCTGCAAATGCTATTAGTCTTACAGCCAGTCCAGATTATGGTTATTAGCTGCAAAATACATAGTAAAACCATTAGGATTTACATAAAAGTATTTCAAGTGATATATGATAGAGCCTCATTATAGAATCCTATTTTAAATTATACCTGGTGCACACCTGCTAATCCACCGGAACAACCGCAAAGCACCCCCCCCAATTTCAATAGGAATTAAAGACCACCTAATTCCATATACCAGACCTCCTAAAATTAGAGATAAAGCCATACTAGTAACTACAACCCCATTCAGCATTTGCTCTTTAGACTGTAAAGACCTTCCTTAAAACACCTCCGCAGCACAGCACCGTTTGTAGGCACACACTTCCCGAGGATCCCTATGATGAAGTATCAACAATAATATTATGTATGGCTGCCCTGCTGACCACATAGGTACAATGCTGATATCCACCATTTGGTCATCGTCTCTATGCTGGGCTCTCTAAAAGCGATGAGTAAGTGGCACAGTTGATAATCTATGATGTTGATGTTGTTGTTATTTTAGCAGATATATATATTTATTTCATATGTTTTTTCAGTTAGGTCTCTTTTCTTTGCCACCAAGATTTAAAGGTCCTGAAGAAGCTAACTGATGTGAAACACATCAACCTCTTGGGATACTTCAGCAAAGTTATTTGTAAATTAATACCATATATGGTCTACATTGTCTTAAAGGGATTATAATCCAGTGTTTTTATCCAGCTTTTATTCCTGATCTCCCTGTCTCAATTCAAATTTCTGCTGTTACCAACAGATTAACTACATTAAAGGAGATTCAGGAAAAATTGACTGATACTTCAAAGGAGGCTCAGGAATATTACAAGAAGGCAGCTGACAGACATCGCAGATGTGTACTTTTCATGTGGGTGACAAAGTTTGGTTATCTATCAAAAATGTGAAGTTTTATGTTCCATCTGCCAAGTTGGGTCAAGTAGGCCTTTCCAGATTTCTGCTCAAATCAACCTGGTCACCTTTCACTTAAACCTCCCTGATAGTTTTTCACATATCATTTCATCAAAATTATTTTTCTGGAAGAACTCTTCCACCTCCCCCACCTGTTGAGGTAAAGGGTGAAGAAGAATTTGTGGCTGAAAGAATGTTTGATTCCAGGATCTTTCCAAAAAAATACAATATTAGGTTAAATGGGAAGGATGTGGACCAAAGGAAAATTCTTGGGAAAAAGGAAAATTCTTGGGAACTTGAGGAGAATGTTCATGCTTCTAGAGTGTGAAGAGGTTTCCACACAAACCTGGCCTTAAGATGCCCAAGGGCCATCCTGGAAGGGGGGAGTACTGAGTGTCAGAGTCTGTATCTGAACCTGGGACCTCTGCGGTGACTAGTTGTAGCTATTCCCGCTTGGCCACCTAAAATTCTGGGCATCTCCCTGCCTAATCCCTTGGACAACCTTGTCTTGTAACCTTTTTCTGGTGAATCTCTTTGCTCCTCCCATGAATTTACTGATTTAAACCATGTCCCTAAACTTACGGTTTGCCAGATTATCGTGATCTCTCCAGCTGATATCTTGCTCCTTGCATACCTGCAGCTGTCCTTATCCACTTGTTATCAACCTTGGCATGTTCATCAACTACTCTTCCATCTGATCCCATCCAGCTACTACTCGTTAGTGACCCTTTGCATTAGCAGACAGTGAAATCCATCTCCACAATCAGGAGCTCAGGTGAAGATCGACTAGTGCTTAGACGTCACACCTCGGGTGAACCTGCATAATCCACTAGCAAATCTGTTTGTGTATTAATCCAGCTGACTACTCATGAATCTTTCAATTACTACAGCCACTGGCCTCTGAGCCTGACTCCAGACCCTGACAGGAATTGTTTGTTGGTACAGATGGCAGGAGAGGTATATAATGTGGTATGCAATGTATCTTTAATGGATACAGCTTGCCTGCAAAATTTTATAATAGCAGCATGGTTGCACTAATAAATTGGATAGTCCTTTTATTATTATTTTTACTAACGTAATAAATGAATATGGATACCTAAGCCCTCGGGCATCAGTGTATTAGAAGATATTAATTAATATACTGCTTTTTACATGTATTTATTTTTCATGACTTTATAATTAAATATGGATATATTTGTTCTCTTATGTCATTATATTGGAGATTTTTTTGTTCTTTGTTTTTATTATATCCTGGTTACAAATGTTCAGGCAGGGGTCTATATGTCATAGAGTGTTCATTATGTAGGCATGTCAGATGCTTTTGTGGCAACCATAATACGTATCAATTGAGAACTTGTTGAATGTAAGGAATTAATCAATGTAGCCTTTTTAAGATGTTATCTTTTGTAAATGTTGAGCTTATTAAATATAGATGTTAAAACACATTAGAATAAACAAGCTAGTTATCTGGTGATTTACATAGTGTTGGAGGCTCCCTCATTTAATGTTACTTTGCACTAAGCAACAAAATGTAAATTTGTCACTTTTTAAAAGGTGGGAGTAAATACTCAATTGATTAATGTTTTGTTTTGTATTGAAACCATCAGACTAGCTTTGAATTGTAGCAGTGCGACAGGCTTTCTTTTTACTATCCTCATCTCCTTGGATTGTAAAGACCCAATAATGAACTTGTCTCTGTCTAGAAATAATAGTTCTGACCTTGTCCTCTTGAAGTGTAGAGGACAATGAAGTGCATATAGTAAGTCCTTGATTCCTTTTATTGTTACTCATAGTTCTCACTTTGAATACTTTTGTGAATAAAACTATGGATCTTGTATATCTCCACTAAAAACTGTGCCTTTAAATCCCAGGGCTTGTGTAATTATTAGTATTTAAATTTTGCTCTAATGTATAGGACTGCTAAAATATTTTTTTGTATTTGTGGTATTTTATTAGCAGTATTTATAACAATGTTTTTCTATTTTTTTTTTAATTTTGCATAACTCCTGTAACTGTACATATATATACAGTATGTATAACACACACACACATATATACAGTTGCAATAAAAAGGTATGTGAACCCTTTTGGAATGATATGGATTTCTGCATAAATTGGTCATAAAATGTGATCTTATCTTCATCTAAGTCACAACAATAGACAATCACAGTCTGCTTAAATTAATAACACACAAAGAATTAAATGTTACCATGTTTTTATTGAACACACCATGTAAACATTCACAGTGCAGGTGGAAAAAGTATGTGAACCCTTGGATTTAATAACTGGTTGAACCTCCTTTGGCAGCAATAACTTCAACCAAACGTTTCTTGTAGTTGCAGAAAAGTTTGCAGTTCAGGTCACTGATTCTTGTAGTTGCAGATCAGACGTGCACAATGCTCAGGAGTAATTCTTGACCATTCCTCTTTACAGAACTATTTCAGTTCAGAAATATTCTTGGAATATCTGGTGTGAATCGCTTTCTTGAGGTCATGCCACAGCATCTCGATCGGGATGAGATCAGGACTCTGACTGGGCTACTCCAGAAGGCGTACTTTCTTCTGTTTAAGCCATTCTGTTGTTGATTTACTTCTATGCTTTGGGTCGTTGTTCTGTTGCAACACTCATCTTCTGTTGAGCTTCAGCTGGTGGACAGATGGCCTTAAGTTCTCTTGCAAAATGTCTTGATAAACTTTGGAATTAATTTTTCCTTCGATGATAGCAATCTGTCCAGGACCTGATGCAGCAATGCAGCCCCAAACCATGATGCCCCCACCACCATACTTCACAGTTGGGATGAGGTTTTGATGTTGGTGTGCTGTGCCTCTTTTTCTCCACACATAGAGTTGTGTGTTTCTTCCAAACAACTCAACTTTGGTTTCATCTGTCCACAGAATTTTTTGCCAGTACTGCTGTGGAACATCCAGGTGCTCTTGTGCAACCTGTAAACATGCAGCAATGCTTTTTTTGGACAGCAGTGGCTTCCTCTGTGGTATCGTCCAATGAAATCCATTCTTCTTTAGTGTTTTACGTATCGTAGATTCGCTAACAGGAATGTTAGCATATGCCAGAGACTTTTGTAAATCTTTAGCTGATACTCTAGGATTCTTCTTCACCTCATTGAGCAGTCTGCGCTGTGCTCTTGCAGTCATCTTTACAGGATGCCCACTCCTAGGGAGAGTAACAGCAGTGCTGAGCTTTCTCCATTAATAGAAAATTTGTCTTACCGTGGACTGATGAACAGCAAGGCTTTTGGAGATACTTTTATAACCCTTTCCAGCTTTATGCAAGTCAACAATTCTTAATTGTAGGTCTTCTGAGAGCTCTTTGTGCAAGGCATCCTTTACATCAGGCAATGCTTCTTGTGAAAAGCAAACCCAGAACTGGTGTGTGTTTTTTATAGGGCAGGGCAGTTGTAACCAACAACATCTCATTGATTGGACTCCAGTTGGCTAACACCTCACTCCAATTAGCTCTTGGAGATCTCATTAGTCTAGGGGTTCACATACTTTTTCCACCTGCACTGTGAATGTTTACATTCAAAACATGGTAACATTTAATTCTTTGTGTGTTATTAGTTTAAGCAGACTGTGATTGTCTATTGTTGTAACTTAGATGAAGATCAGATCACATTTTATGACTAATTGTGCAGAAATTCATGTCATTCCTCAGGGTTCCTTTTGAGTGATTAGTAATCTCTGTATTGAAAAGTGAGTCTGTAGTGACCAGTCATAGTGCACAGCAGAGGAGAAGAGTGTTGGATCTTGAATATTATGTTGTTGGCTTTACTCTGCAAGTGAGCCAAGGTTTAAAAGATAAGCAAAAGGATAGCTAAGTATAAATAATTTTCTTTCAATTTTATTTTTAATTCTGTCAGTAATAGTTTTATTTGAACTCCTTTAACTGCAGCTGCCATAAGGGTTTCAGCATCACAAGAGATCCCCTACTGATTTTGTACATTTGCCCACTGACAAAGAAATGATCAGCCTATAATTTTAAAGTGGATGTAAACCCACTCTCGTCATTTCTAAATTGCTTCCATAGTGCTAATCTATAAGGATAAACATGCCTCCTGCATGTATCCTTACCTGTCAAATATCTCCCCTTTAGCTGTTTGGAGCCCTGCAATACTCCAGATTCTGTGGGAAGGTCTGTTGTCCAGGGCTCGGTGGGTGGAGTTGTGATGTCAGTAGACTCCCCACACACCTCTACACTCCCGTCGGCCAGGCATCAATATTTCTTACACTGAACTTCTGCTGGTCTCATGGATTATGCCCCATGATCAGTAACATCCAGTCAAAACCCAGGAAAGTCACCACATGACTTCAGCATGCCCAATCATGCTGAGGTGTGGAACAGCCAATCCTGGGAGAGCTGGAGAAGAAAGGAGGGGGGTGTAAAGTACACAGAATGCCTCTCTGACACTTGTGCATGAGATAAGGAATTCACCTGTCACTCACAGCAAGGGGGAAGAAATGACACCTATTTCTCTGTGTGTCTGTTTTTATCTTACTGAAGAAGGATAAGAGGATTGTTCAGATTAACTCTTTGTGGCAAGACTGGGCACAGATGAAATGATATCCTCTGCTATAACAGTTATGAGTCTTAATTAAAAAAAATTATTCAGAAAAACGCATTTCAAAAAAGTTATAAATTGATTTGCATTTTAATGAGTGAAATAAGTATTTGATTCCCTATCAATCAGCAACATTTCTGGCTCCCAGGTGTCTTCTATACAGGTAACGAGCTGAGATTAGGAGCACCCATATTCCTAACTGACCTCTCTTGTTGCTCTTACTGTGAAGTATTTAATTACTTCCTCAAAGATCACAACAAAGACCCTACATTTAGGTTTCAGTCATCCTCTAAATATCTTCTGCATGTTTCCATTAGATGGCTGGCAGGCTAACACGATTCTGCTTTTTATAGAAAGTAGCTGCAATTTATATACTTCTTCTGTGAGATCTGAAGACAAATTTTGCCACAATGCCTTCAGAGGTAAATGATGCCCTGTTTTAAAGTGGTGTCCTGAACTGTCTGTGCAGAATGTGTAACTACTTTGGTAGTCAGAGTCTTGAGACAGGTTCACACATGCACGCACGCACGCACACGTCAACAACACCAACACCCCCAATGCAGGCAAAAACTTACATGACTCTTTTTTACACCCTAGGACAGGAAGTGTGTTAAAAGTAGAATGACTAGGTGAAAGTAAAAGGGAAATATTTGGAAAAGGAATGCAGTCACCACATCTAAGGCCTGGAAAGCTGCAAAATGTTTTAAGGATCTGATTATCACTGTTTTACACAAGATTCAAACAACTTTCACCCAAAATTATTATTATTTTTTTTACAAAGAATGTGATTAGAAAAATGTGTGAATCTTGTTTGAAAGTTTTGCGAATCACAGGTGAAATCGCTGGATAAATGGGTTCCTAAATGTTTGTTCTTGAGTTAATATGCATTTCAGATAATACACCTGTTTTTTTTCTCATTCACAAATAAATTTTCCCTTATGTCATGTCTCTGAGATATAACAGGTAAGAGGAAATATCTCCAAAGTGAGGAGAAATCTTTTTTTTGATAGCTGCCACTTTAACTAGTGTCCTCAATCTTTTTTTTGACAGCTGCCACTTTAACCGATGTCCTCATTGGAGGATTCCCCCTCACCTCTTGTTCTTGTGGCTAAGGTTTTTCAATGACTTTGGGTATTGAAAACCGCCATCATGGGGACAACTCGAAAGGGTGACATGGGTATTGAAAACCGCCATCATGGGGTCAACTTGAAAGGGTGAACTCCGCCAGTATATACACAAGCATACCAGTGGGACTGCTGTGGATGCAGAGAATAACTGATCACTAGTAGTCTACTGTAGTAGTCTACTACAGTGATCGCCACTGTCTCCCAGGTTCCTTCCCGAGTGGATGTTGTTTCATAATAACCATAGGTTGTTGCTCACTTGACAGGGGCAGCATTCACAGAATGCCTTGCATTTTTCTCAATTAATTCAAGGCATTCTCTGATTAGATGAGGTGGTGAGCAGTGATGTCATGATCTCCACCTAGTTCAATCAGAGAACAACTTTCATTCAATTAGAAAAATGCAAAGTGTTTTGTGAATGCAACCCATGCCAAGAAAGAAACCCCCTGTTGTTACTATGCAGAAGGGCACCTGTTCAAGACGGGAGCCAGGAGACAGCAGGAATCACCATAGCAGTGACTACTGCAGTGATTCTCCACTTCCACATTGGTCCCTCAGGCATGACCTATTAATATTTGCATTGGTCCAACCTGAACCAATGCAACTATTCAATAAAATCCATACCCTTACTAAATGGAGTGGGGAGGGGGGGTAGGTCAGGTCCAAATCAAAGATTACTACCTGGCAGTATTTCTTACCCAGCTGAAAACTTGGTTTCCTACCGATTCTCAGACATTATGGATGGAATTAGGATGCTTCCGTTTCAGGAGACAACTTATATAATTACCTATTAGCCAACCATTTTAAAGCATCTATATCAGTTTCTCCCCCCCTATACAAGCAGCATTGTTTGCATGGCAACGACTACTAAATACTCCTTCTGGTGCAACACCACGCACAGACTTTCCACTCCCTATTCCTAGCCTTTCAGGCATCATACCTGACCTTAATATTAATTACACACTGGATACCTCAAGGCATACTTACGGTAGATGACCTCCGGATAGAGCCAGCCATTAAAACCTTTAGATCCACACAAGTAGAATACGGTATTCATACCCATGACTACTATAAATACATACAGGTATCACATTTTCTAAAGAACAACCCATGCACCACTCTATCTTTACCTTGGCGCATAGACCAATTTTATAAATCAACATCTGCTAAAGCCCAAGGTATTTACTTATTCTAAGTTACTCTTAACCAGGAGGATACCTTTATTAAATCTACACCTATTCAACACTGGGAATGTGACTTTGGGGAAACCTACACCCCTACTAGCTGACAAAAGGCTCTATCTACTACATATTCAGCAACCTAAGAGTGTTAACCTCTGGGAGTTAACCCAGAAAATCCTTTTTCGCTGGTAACTTACCCCTCAATGCCCTCAACACTCCCTCTGAATGTTGGCAAAATTGCAGATGAGAAGGCTCCCTAATTAATATATTGTGGTCATGTAACCTTCTTACCTTTTTTTGGAAAAAAATCTTCTCACGTATAACACAAGTGCTGGGGCTCAAAATCCAAATGTCATCAGGTTTGGCTCTGTGTTCTCTGGGAATAGAACTAGTCCGTTTGCATCTGAGAACTGTACTCATACATATCTTATCAGCAGCCCGCTTGACATTAGTTAGACAATGGAAAGACCCCAAGTCTCCCACAATAGGTTAAACTATCCAAACCGTCCAAACACATGCTACATATGAATTGATGTTTGACTCAGCCAATGGTAACCTTCAGAGAGCCTCTAGGGTATGGGAACCGGGGAAGATCTGGTACAAGAAAGCTATTGGACAGACTAATAGGTATATAATCAATTCTGTCTGAGTATGCCTTTCTGATATGAGAATATTGTTACTCGACAAGTGTTAACATTATTCTTATCGTAACTAACTGTGACATTGGGGGTTATTTACAAAAGGCAAATCTACTTTGCACTACAAGTGCAGACTACAAGTGCAGTCACTGTAGATCTGAGGGGGACATGCAAACAAAATAAAAAACAACATTTTAGCTTGCACATGATTGGATGATAAAATCAGCAGAGCTTCCCCTCCTTTCAGATCTATCCCTCAGATTTACAGCGACTGCACTTCCAAGTGCACTTTCAGTGCAATTTCAAGTGCACTTTGCACTTGTAGTTTGCACTTGTAGTGCAAAGTGGATTTGCCTTTCATAAATAACCCCCATTGTTTTTTTCCCTTAAAACACCGTGGGGGTTATGTATGAAAGGCAAATCCCCCACGGGGGGTTATTTACTAAAGGAAAGTCCACTTTGCACTGCAATTGCACTTGTAAGTGCACTAAAAGTGCACTCGGAAGTGCAGTTGCTGTAGATCCGAGGGGGACATGCAAGGAAAATAAAAAACAGCATTTTAGCTTGCACATGATTGGATGATAAAATCAGCAGAGCTTCCACTCATTTCAGATCTAACCCTTATGCCGCGTACACACGGTCGGACTTTTCAGCTACAAAAGTCCGACAGCCTGTCTGACATACTTCCGGCGTACCTTCGGCGGACTTGCGGCAGACTTTCTAACGAACGGACTTGCCTACACACGACCACACAAAAGTACGACAGCCTAGTACGCGGTGACGTACACCAAGTCCGACGAGACTATAAAACGGAAGTTCAATAGCCCGTACGACACCCTTTGGGCTCCTTCTGCTAATCTCGTGTTTATCTCGTGTTAGTAGAAGTTTGGTGAGAGACGATTCGCGCTTGTGAGACTCGTATTTTTCAGTTCGTTTTAACTGTTGTTCAGTCTGTGCTTGTGAGGTTTGTATCTGCTTTTCAGTGCGTTTGGTCAGTTGGCTTTGAGAAATCTTTGTTTTATTGTCTGCTCGTTCCTGATTTTCAGGTCGCTCTTCACAAGCCTTGCTGTTCTTCAGTGCGTTCTGTTTAGTGCGTTCTGACCAGCCGACCGTTTTGAAGCCATGTTACCTGTACGTACTCGTCGTCGAGCTCGTGCATTGTATGTGTTTGGTGCTGTAGTTTATTCTTCAGACCAAGACCAGTCCATGAACAGGGCGAGGAGGAGTTCATGGACCAAGAATTGGTTGCTTCAGCGTGACCAGTTCTGTCACATGCCATTGCTCCGTGAGATCCGTGAGAATAATCCTGAGGATTTCAGGAACTTTCTCCGGATGATGGACCCCGTTTTTGACCGTTTGTTGGCTTTGCTGACCCCCTATATCAGCAGGCAGGATACCTGCATGAGGCAAGCCATCACTCCGGAGCAGAGGCTAGTTGCCACGTTGTGGTACTTGGCGACAGGGAGAAGCCTGCAGGACCTCAAGTTCTCGACAGGCATCTCCCCCCAGGCTCTGGGGATCATTATCCCAGAGACCTGTTCTGCCATCATCCAGGTCCTGCAGAAGGACTATATTAAGGTAAGATATTTTTCTTTTATTAGCATCACATGTTCTTTTATGTAATCTTTGATAATGTAATGTATTTCTTGCTTCAAACACTACTTACCATCATTGCAATATAGTGTGAATGTCACCTTTTTATCCTCACACATGCTGGAATTTTTTCCTGTTATTTTTTGTCATGCATGTATATTTTCCTTCAATAACCTCCCCAGCATGCAATGATGGGAACATATCCACCTAGTCTACTCATTTTGAATGTATTTTGTTTGAGTGTATTTAGTGTGCTTAGAATTAGCAATTAGCTAGATTTACCAACTCCCCCCCCCACCTAAACTCACTCCAAATAGTGTGCTGATAATTAGCAATTAGCTAGATTTACCAACCCCCCCCCCCTCGTAAAAATTTGCTTGAATGTTCTGTGGTGTTGATTTGTATAAAGCAAATATATGTTGCACTTTGCAAAATGCATGTGCACTCTACAAGTGCATTTGTTCCAGTGCTTTAGTAAGTGAGCAGAAGCTCTGCTGATTTCCATCATCAAATCATATGCAAGCCACAAAGTGTTTTCATTAATTGCCCTTGCATGTGATTGTGTACTCCTTGCAACATGACTGCCTTTTTACCTTACCTCTTTTACTGTAAGCTGGTTAGCAACTGCACCTGCAGAGTGCGACAACTGCAGTCTTGTAGCCTTTTTAGTTCCTAAATTCCTGCGTGTCCTAAAAGTAATCTTTTTTAGGGATTTCACAACCCCCTAAAATGTAATCAATGTTCCATCAGAGGGGGTGAGCAATCTGATAAGTGTGCCTTTCCATATTAGTTATTCCAGAAGAATTAAATTATTTAATGTTATACTGATGCTGGGGAATAATGTTTTTAATTGTCTAATTTTCTTGCAATGTTAGCTTCCAAATTAATGATTTTGTTTTTCTTGTTTGATTCCCCAGTTTCCTTCAACGCCACAGGAATGGCAGACTGTGGCATCCCATTTTGCCAGCCGTTGGGACTTTCCCAATTGTGGAGGGGCTATAGATGGGAAACATGTCCACATCGTGCCACCACCCCATTCGGGGTCATACTATTTTAATTATAAGGGGTTCCACAGTATTGTTTTAATGGCGGTGGTGTCGGCACACTATGAATTTTTATATGTGGACGTGGGGAAGAATGGCCGGATGTCGGATGGAGGAGTATTTGCCCAGACGGAGTTCTGCCTGCGTCTCCAGAGTGGTGGCCTGGGATTGCCACCTGATGCGGATAACGTGGAAGGACTCCCCTTTGTCTTCATTGCCGATGAAGCCTTCGCTCTGAGCAAGCACCTCATGAGGCCATTCCCCCAAAGAACCCTCACCCCGGAGAGGAGGGTTTTTAATTTCCGGCTGGCCAGAGCGAGAAGAGTGGTTGAGAATGCGTTTGGGATTCTGGCCAGCCGGTTCCGCCTGTTTCAAACATCCATTAATTTGGCGGAATACAAACTTAATTTTATAATTTTATCGTGCTGCATTCTGCACAACTTTTTACACAAACATTCTCAAAATTATATAGGAACAGTTGGGCCTGAGGCCGTACTTATAGATGACAACCTTACGGGCCTGGATACTGTCCGTACTGGCTTGGCCCCCCAAAGTGCCCGTCAAGTTAGACAGCAATATGTTAATTATTTTATGGGTAGGGGGCCATTGCAATGGGCCAGGATATTTAATTATTTTAAATAAAAAAAATATTGATGAAATCTGGAATTATATTTATTGCTTGCCTTTCTTTTGGGCTTTCTCCTAGGTTATGGTCGAGCAGTTGTAGTGCCAACTGTATTTTCCTTTTAAATGTCTAAATAAGCTCCATTGCCACTGTAAACAACTTTTTGACAATTATAACCAAACTGATACTGAGCATTGAAATAACAAACCACACATTTATTTAATTCCTATAAGGAGATGTTTTTATTAATCGTTGTTATGCATTCAGTTATGCATTTAGTATCAAATGTTCATAGCCAAAAATAGAATGATATCTTAATAATTTTGAAAAATATAATTATATTTAAATATTTGTACATAATCCACAAAAAAAATTTTTAGGCTTTTTGATTTTCGCAAACAGGCTTTTTTTTTTGTTTTTTGTTTTTTTTTTTTTTTAAATCCTTTTTTTTAATTTTTTTGGTTTTTTAAAATCCTTTTTTTTTTATTTATTTTTTTGGTTTTTTTTTAAATCATTTTTTTTTGGTTTGTTTTTTTGGAAAATCAAGTTTTTTTTTTTTTTTGGTTTTTTGGAAAATCAATTTTTTTTTCTTGGTTTTTTTTAAAATCAAGTTTTATTTTTTTTTTGTTTTTTTTTAAAATCAAGTTTTATTTTTTTTTTTGTTTTTTTTTAAATCAAGTTTTATTTTTTTTTTTGGTTTTTTTTAAAATCAAGTATTTATTTTTTTTTGTTTTTTTGGAAAATCAAGTTTTATTTTTTTTTTGTTTTTTTTAAAATCAAGTTTTATTTTTTTTTTTGTTTTTTTTTAAATCAAGTTTTATTTTTTTTTTTGGTTTTTTTAAAATCAAGTTTTATATTTTTTTTTGTTTTTTTAAAATCAAGTTTTATTTTTTTTTTTGGTTTTTTAAAATCAAGTTTTATTTTTTTTTTTGTTTTTTTTTAAATCAAGTATTTATTTTTTTTTGGTTTTTTGGAAAATCAAGTTTTTTTTTGTGGATTTTTAAGGTATTTTCTATAAATAGCCCTCCTTTTTTAAATTATGTTAAACAGCCATATAAGTTCAGCAAAAATAATAAAGAGAAGGCCCAGAATGGGGTCAGCAAAACAGGAAATGAAGGACATGATCGATGTTTTGGGGTTTCAAAAAGGGCATTTAGATTCGACCCAAAACATCAATCATGTCCTTCATTTCCTGCTGCATACGATCCAGCCGATTACGCATTTCATCGATCTCCCCATTCCAGGCCATTATTTGACCAATTAGCCGTTGGGCACTGTCTGAGGTGAAATATTCAGTTCTTGTACCTAAAGTGGAATGAAAACAAAAAATTTGTTTAGAAATTTGCACACATACATAGTTTACCTTACCATAATAAAGCTGTTGTCTCAGACACTGACCTGGTGGGGTGCCCATGTAGCATAATTCCTCCACATCCTCGGGGGTGGCGCTGTTGCTTGAATCAAGCACAACCAGATCACCTAAAATAGAGTAGAAAAATTACATAAAAGAAAAGGCAGCCATGCATAGATTACCGTAAGCTGGTGTGTCAGACACTCACCTGGTGGGGTGCCCATGTCGCCCACCTCTCCTTCCTCCACATCCTCAGTGGGGCTTGGGCTGATTTCCCAATCATGTTGTTTGGCTTGGGGTGGACTGTCTTCTTGTTGGCTGAGTGATTTTTCCCCTATGTGAACCAAAAAATTAATCTACTTAGCACACAGATATTTTAGTACATAGTAATTTTCAAACATTTGTAGTGAAGTGGTGTACAAATGTTCTGTTTGTGTAGAGTTCCTATTTTACCTCAATATTTAAAATTATAAAGACATATCGGATAGATAGATATCTAGATATCAATATCTCGAAATATAGTTAATAATCTTTTGATCTCTCTTCTCTCTCTCTCTATATCTGGAACAAAATCTAAATATCCAACTAAATGTAAATAAAAAAAAAAGATAACTTAAAATATTCCAAAAGAATGTTTTACATTTCTATATCTAGCTATATCTATCTATCTATCTACCTATCTCTATCTCTCTCTCTATATATCTCTATATATATATATATATATATATAGAGATATCTATATATATATCTATCTATATATATATATATCTCTCTCTCTCTCTCTCTATATATATATATATATATATATATATATATATATATAGAGATATATATATATAGAGATATATATCTCTATATATCTATATCTATATCTACATACATACATACACATATATACATACACACATATATATATATATAGATAGATATATCTATAGATATGTAACGAGGTTTATTAAAAGATCGTTTGAAACGATGAGCAAAAAAATCGTATAGGAAGGAAAAGCACATGGAGCAGTATACAAGGTAATAAACACAAGAGAAAAACACGACAAGTAGTTACTTTTTTTCAGCACTTTAAGGATCCGTCTGTATTGATCCGGCTCCCTGAGCTTGAGGTCAGACCATCTTTTGCGAATTTGATCCTTGGAGCGCTGGACCCCAAAAGAAGCCTGTAAAGTGTCCACCACCTTCGCCATTATTTTGGCCTTGCGCAAATTTGGCCGTGCGTACGGCCCATACTTCCCATCATAGTCCTTTTTTTGAAGAATGGCCACCATCTCCACCATCTCTTCAAAACTCATATTGGAGGCCTTAAATCTAGGCCTCACAGATCTGGTTGACGTTCCAGCCTCCGGGCTTTTTTCGCTACCTGAGGTAGTTAACATGTCATGTGTCTCCGCCATTATTCACCCCACTACGCGCCGTAAATAAAAATGGGCGGAGAACATAAGTTAAAATCGAACGTCAGGGGCGGGCGACGCAGGCGGAGTTTCACACATGCGTAGTGTATAAAGAGGGGCCTTGCGCACGTGTCGTACGTACGTTCTGTGCGTCGAATTAGGGGGCGGAGAACATGAGTTAAAATCGAACGTCAGGGGCGGGCGACGCAGGCGGAGTTTCACACATGCGTAGTGTATAAAGAGGGGCCTTGCGCACGTGTCGTACGTACGTTCTGTGCGTAGGTGATAGTGGACCAGGACGTTACAAAACGAAGGTAATTTTAAATAATTTTTTTTTTGTTTTATAGTCATGACTTTGTAGCAAGTGGCCTATATGGCTTGATAGATTGATGAGGCCTACATAGGGAGAAGATGATGAGGGGTTAGCAGAAACCTAATAAGTGTTTTTTGTCTTGTGACTTTATCTTTTCCAGATATAATGAATCCCCTATTTAAGGATCCAGAGTTCCTTACAGCTTTCATATCTAAATATCGAGAGATGAGGAATTTGTGGGAGGTGAAACACCCTCAGTATTATGCAAAGCATGTGAGGAAGTCAACGCTGGAGAGACTTCTGTCCTTTGTCCAGGCGACCATCCCGGAAGCAACAATGGAGACATTGCTCAAGAAAATTGGGGTCTTGAGGAATATGTATAAGAGGGAGCATAAGAAGATCCAGGAATCAATGAGATCAGGAGCATCAGCAGATGATGTTTATGTACCCAGGCTGTGGTACTACAATCAACTCCGTTTTCTTGATGACCAGAATGAAGCCAGGGCATCACTTTCAACCCTTCCCTCCACTCTTCCCTCCACCCTTCCCTCCACCCCAGCAGAGGCTGATGAGGAGCAAGCTGGGTCTTCCATCCTGGATGAACCGGATATGACCATCTGGAGTCAGGTAAATTATATTAACAAATATTTACTGTACTAATATTAATGATGTTAACTGGATGTTATAATTGTCTAAAATAATTTTGCACTCAAAATTGTGTATACATATCAATTGACAGGAGTGGCTAAATATGTTTGGCACCTGCTATAAAAAATGAGGGTGTCTGATTAGACTCTTTTATTAAAGAGATGTATTCACATTGAATTTGCTAGTCATGAGAAGCAAATTGTGTGTCATTGATGAACCCCAAATAAATAAATAAAACTATGTCCTTTTTTTATACACAGGATGAGTCCATCCAGGAGGAATGTGTGGAAAGTGGCAGGCAGGAGGAGACCGGGCCCATGGACAGCCTGGAGGAGGCCGGATTCTCCATCATCCTGGAGGAGGCTGGGCCCAGCGTCAGGCAGGAGGTGGCTGGTCCCAGTGAGGTGGCTGGGCCAAGTGAGGTGGCTGGGCCAAGTGAGGTGGCTGGGCCCAGTAGGAGCATGACCCAATCCCAAGTGCTTCCCCTCCACCTTCCCAAAAAAAGGGCCAGGAAGGGGACGGTCACACAGGAGGCATCCCTGCGCCTCATGCAAGAGGCCACCCGTTTTTTGAGCAGCCCCCCCGAAGCAGAAGAGTCCTATGGCTGCTACTTAGCCAGCAGGCTTCTTCAAATGGATTGGGAGCAGCGTCTCATTTGTGAGCGCCTATTTGGGGAAACTATCCAGAAGGGGCTGCAGGGCACGCTAACCCGAAACACCCAACTACATGAGGCAGCCCCCCCTCCTCCTCCTCCTCCTCCTCCTCCTCCTCCTCCTGCCACAACTGAAACACCACAGCCACAGCCTCCAAAGAAGGCTACAGGGAAGGCTGCAGGGAAGGCTGCAGGGCAGCGTGGAGGAAAGGCTGCAGGGAAGAGAAGAAAGTGATGACCTGGGTTCAGTCTGGTCTGACAGAAGACGCAGGCTGTTGTAGGACCACAGTCTGGGGACATCCATATCATCTGCTGGTGCTGTTGATCTCTGGGATTCTTGGACCAGATTGTGCTCCCTCTTATATGGACTCCTCAAGATCCCAATTTTCTTGTACACCGACTTTTTCCAGCGTTGACTTCCTCTTTATTTTATTTTGACCATGAATAAATGGATCTTTTTTGAGTTTAGCAAAAGACTTTATGTGTTTTCTTTTAAATCATTGATTTTACACACAATGTTAAATTGGTTAACTTTATCTAAAAAATAAAAAATAATCACTAGAAAAACAAAACTAGAATAATGGGTTCTTTGTGGTAACTTTACAAACCTAAAAAAAAAAAAATAAAAAAAAAAAGGTAAAAAGTATTATTAGTATGGAAACATTGTTTTTAAAAAGCATACTATATCATTCATGAGATCAAAGAGAAAAAGAATCCAGAAATCAGTTTGGGAGAACTCTGAATATGAACAGCAAAACACCTTCGTTCTTTAGAGCATTCGTAAAAAAGAAATAAAATGCTCTGCATTCAACGATCACAGATTTTGCAGCGTGATGAATGTGCTACCTACAATACGAACACTAGTTTTACTAGACCGAGTGCTTCCGTTTAGTTTTTGCTTATGAGCATGCGTCGTTTTTTTGTCCGTAGGACTAGCATACAGACGAGCGGACTTCGGGGTCCGTCGTAGTTACGACGTAAAGATTTGAAGCATGTTTCAAATCTAAAGTACGTCGGATTTGAGGCTAAAAAAGTACGTTGAAAGTCCGGAGAAGCCCACACACGATCGGATTACCAGCCAGCTTTAGTCCGTCAGCGTCCGTTGGACTTTTGTAGCTGAAAAGTCCGACCGTGTGTACGCGGCATTAGATTTAGAGCGACTGCACTTCCAAGTGCACTTTCAAGTGCACTTGCAGTGCAAAGTGAATTCTCCTTTAGTAAATAACCCCCCGTGCATGCTACCGTATGCTTTATTTACAATACATTGGGGTTTATTTACTAAAGGCGAATCCACTTTGCACTACTGATAAAATAAGCAGAGCTTCCCCTAATTTCTGAGCTTCCACTCAGATCTACAGCGATCTACAGTGACTGCAGAGTGCACTTTCAAATGCACTTGCAGTGCACTTGAAGATCAAAGTAGATTTTGCTTTAGCAAATCAACTCCATTATTACTATTGTCTCTTTATTTTATACCTTTCCTTTGTGAATTGCACTGCAAACCTATGTGTGCCTTAACCACCTCAATACCGGGCCTATTCTGGCACTTCTCTCCTACATGTAAAAATCATAATTTTTTTGCTAGAAAATTACTCAGAACCCCCAAACATTATATATGTTTTTTTTAGCAGACACCCTAGGGAATAAAATGGCGCTATTTGCAACTTTTTATCTCGCATGGTATTTGCGCAATCATTTTTCAAACGTCTTTTTTTGGAAAAAAACAGTTTCATGAATTAAAAAATAACAAAACAGTGAAGTTAGCCCAATTTTTTTTTATAATGTGAAAGATAATGTTACGCTGAGTAAATAGATACCTAACATGTCACACTTTAAAATTGCGCACAATCATGGAATAGCGCCAAACTTCATAACCTAAAAATCTCCATAGGCAACGCTTTAACATTTTTTACAGGTTACCAGTTTAGTGTTACAGAGGAGGTCTAGTGCTAGAATTGTTGCACACGCTCTAACGCACATGGCAATACCTCACATGTGTGGTTTGAGTGGCGTTTACATATGTGGGCATGACTTACGTGTGTGTTCACTTCTGAGCGCGAGCTACCAGGGACAGGGGCGTTTTTACATTTTTTTTTAATTTTATTTTTATTTTACTTAATTTTTTTTATTTTTACACTTTTTTTACACTTTTTTTGATTACTTTTATTCCTATTACAAGGAATGTAAACATCCCTTGTAATAGGAATCTATTCTATGTGACAGGTCCTCTTTATGGAGATATGCGGGGTCAATAAGACCCCACATCTCTCCTCCAGGCTGTAAATCATGAGATCAGGAATTTTTTTTTCCGATCTCATGCTGACAGCCGCTATCGCGGCTTCGGTTATTTCCGGGTACTTGGGCGTGACGTCATAACATCGTGCCCGGGCTTCCGACGGTCATAGAGATGACTGGTGACCATCTGGTCACTAGAAATCTCTATTGTCCTCATCCGGCGCCGGACGATTCATTCTCCGGGCTCCCGATGGCACGGGAGAGACCGGAGAAGCACCGGATGGCGGCGGGAGGGGGGCGTCCCCTCCCGTCGCCTATAAGAACGATCAAGCGGTAGAACTGCCACTATGATGATTCTTATCGTGCACAGAATCGCCGGCTGAAAATAATGATATCTGAATGATGTCTGTAGCTACAGGCATCATTCAGATATCCCCCCCAAAGTCCAGGATGTTTATATACAGTGGCCGGTTTTGAAGTGACACTATGGGGGTCATTTAAGAAAGGCAAATCCACTTTGCACTACAAGTGCAAAGTGCACTTAAAATTGCACTGAAAGTGCACTTGGAAGTGCAGTCGCTGTAAATCTGAGGGGTAGATCTGAAATGAGGGGAAGCTTTGCTCATTTTATTATCCAATCATGTGCAAGCTAAAATGATGTTTTTTATGTTCCTTGCATGTCTCCCCCGGATCTACAGTGACTGCACTTCCAAGTGCACTTTCACTGCACTTCCAAGTGCACTTTCAGTGCTTTTTCAAGTGCACTTTGCACTTGTAGTGGAAAGTGGATTTGTATAGCTACCTGCAGCCAGGTGCTTGTGTAGGCTCTTTGAAGTATATCCAGTTACTGTACTGTGTACCCCGCACAGTCTCACCTACAGTATAGCTACCTGCATCCAGGTGCTTGTGTAGGCTCTTTGAAGTATTTCCAGTTACTGTACTGTGTACCCCGCACAGTCTCACCTACAGTATAGCTACCTGCAGCCAGGTGGTTGTGTAGGCTCTTTGAAGTATTTCCAGTTACTGTACTGTGTACCCTGCACAGTCTCACCTACAGTATAGCTACCTGCACCCAGGTGCTTGTGTAGGCTCTTTGAAGTATTTCCAGTTACTGTACTGTGTACCCTGCAGTCTCACCTACAGTATAGCTACCTGCAGCCAGGTGCTTGTGTAGGCTCTTTGAAGTATTTCCAGTTACTGTACTGTGTACCCCGCACAGTCTCACCTACAGTATAGCTACCTGTAGCCAGGTGCTTGTGTAGGCTCTTTGAAGTATTTCCAGTTACTGTACTGTGTACTCCACATAGTTTCACCTACAGTATAGCTACCTGCAGCCAGGTGCTTGTGTAGGCTCTTGACGTATTTCCAGTTACTGTACTGTGTGCCCCGCACAGTCTGACCTACAGTATAGCTACCCACAGCCAGGTGCTTGTGTAGGCTCTTTGAAGTATTTCCAATTACTGTAATGTGTACCCCGCACAGTCTCACCTACAGTATAGCTACCTGCAGCCAGGTGCTTGTGTAGGCTCTTTGAAGTATTTCCAGTTACTGTACTGTGTACCTCGCACAGTCTCACCTACAGTATAGCTACCTGCAGCAAGGTGCTTGTGTAGGCTCTTGACGTATTTCCAGTTAATGTACTGTGTACCCTGCACAATTGCACCTACAGTATAGCTACCTGAAGACAAGTGCAGGTGTTATCATACTAATAATACTACAGGCAGGCAGTTGATTCTGCTAGCTGCAGTATAATCGTTATATATGTATATACATCCCAGTTTTGTGCAGCTCACTGTAGGCCAATAGTATGTCTGGAAGGCCAACAAGGAAAGGCAGACAGTCACAAGCCAATAAAAGAGGGCAAGCAGGCTCTGTGTCTAGAGGCAACAGTGCTGGTCGTGGACACGGTGCATCCTCATCAGCACGTGGCCATTGGACATGCTTGGCCTTTTTTTCGGCAGCTGGCCATGTTGAGCCGCAACATACGTAAGACTTGGTCGAGTGGATGACCAAGCCGTCCTCATCCTCCTCATCCTCTCTCACCCAGGCTCAGGGTACTTTGTCTGGCAAAGCAGCTGCCAACGCGGCCTCTTCCCTCGGCTCAATGGCATCAGTGACTCCTTCCCTAGCCCCACCATGTCCTCCTGAGGAGTCCCTCAAACTGACCACAGTATTGGGTACATGCTCCCGGAGGATGCCCAGCGTTTTGAAGGCTCTGATGATGGTACTGAGCTAGAGGAAGGCAGTAACATGAGCCCGGACAGAGAGGGTGCCCAAGAAGGACAGCAATCTGGCAGTCATGTTCCCCCTGCTGCAGCATACTGCCATGTTTGCTCCAGTGATGAGGAGGGAGGGGATGATGAGGTCACTGACTCAACGTGGGTGCCTGATAGGAGAGAGAAGGAGGAGGAGGCACATCACCAACGAGGCAGGATGCCCTCCAGGGGCCAGCCTAAGGGCAGCACACTGACTGCATCACACCTCAGAGCTCCGCATGTGCAGGGCGCTGCTGTCTCTGAGCGTTATTCCAAAAGTTCTTTGGTGTGGGCCTTTTTTAAGATAAGTGCATCAGATTGCACCGCTGCTATTTGCAACATATGTTTCTAGCGTATCTCGCATGGCCAAAACATCTCCCGCTTGGGCACCACATGCTTGACCAGACATATGTTGACCTGCCATGCAGTTCTTTGTCAAGCGTACCTAAAAGACCCACACCAAAGAACAAAGAGGACCTCTCCTTGCTCCTCATCAGCTGGGATCTCCAACCCCACTATACCTTCAGTCCTCTCTGAGACCTGCACTGAGAGGAATGAAGGTGTAGAATTAGGTGTGTCACAGCCAAGTACTTGCGGGCTATTGGTACACCAACGTCAGATTGTACCAGTTAAATTTCCCTGCCCCAGCTGCTGTACCGCAGAAAGAAGTTTGCTCCCAGCCATCCACATGCCCAGCGGTTGAATGCTAGCTTGGCAAAATTGCTAGCACTTCAACTACTAACTTTTCAGTTGGTAGACTCTGCCCTCTTCTGTGAGTTTGTGGAATGTGTGGTTCCTCAGTGGCAGGTTCCCAAATGCCGCTTTTTCTCACAGAAGGCGATTCCGGCTCTCTACCGGCAATGTCTTGGCCTCGCTGGACAGGGCAGTCAGCGGTAAGGTGCACTGACTCATGGTCCAGCAGGCATGGACAGGGACGTTACCTAAGTTTCACGGCGCATTGGGTGACTCTGCTGGCAGCTAGGAAGGATGCAGGACAAGGTGCAGTAGTGTTGGAGGTTGTTCCACCACCACACCTCCAAAATGCCACTACTGGTGATTCTGACACACCTCTCTCCTCCACCCCCTCCTCTTCTTCTTCCTCCATGGCCTCTTCCTGTGCTTTGTCCTCGGAACCAGTGGTGCTCCGTAGGCATTCAAGGGGCTACGCAAGTAAGCAGGCCAAAAGATGCCATGCAGTGCTTGAGCTGGTGTGCTTGGGGGACAGGAGCCACACTGGGGCAGAGATTCTGTCAGCTCTGCAGGGGCAGGTTCAGAGGTGGTTGACGCCATGCCAAATTAAGGCAGGCATGGTGGTTTGCGACAATGGCACCAACCTCCTCTCTGCCCTTCCGACAGGGACAACTGACCCATGTGCCCTGTTTGGCTCACTTCCTTAACTTGGTGGTGCAGCGGTTCTTGGGCAGGTACCCAGGCTTACAGGATGTCCTGAGGCAGGCCAGGAAAGTCTGTGTGCATTTCCGATGGTCATATAATGCCAGTGCTCGGCTAGAAGACCTCCAAAAGGAATTTAACCTGCCCAAGAACCGCCTAATCTGTGACATGCCCACCAGGTGGAACTCAACGTTGGTCATGCTGCAACGGCTGCACATGCAGCAGAGGGCCATCAATGAGTACCTGTGCGACTATGGCACCAGGACAGGGTCAGGGGAGCTTGTTTTTTTTCCCACGCCAGTGGGCCATGATCAGGGATGCATGCACTGTCCTGTCACCATTTGAGGAGGCCACAAGGATGGTGAGCAGTGACAGTGCATGCATCAGTGACACTGTCCCCCTTGTTCACCTGTTGGAGCACACGCTGCGTGGAATAATGGACAGGGCACTTGAGGCAGAACAAAGGCAGGAAGAGGAGGACTTCCTTAGCTCTCAAGGCCCCCTTTATCCAGACAGTGTTCCTGCGTGCCCGCCGATCACACAGGAAGAGGAGGAGGAGGATTGTGTCAGCATGGAGGTGGGGCCTGGCACTCAGCATCAGCAGCAGTCTTTAAGGAATCATTTACAGTCCCAAGAAACCCATAGACTTGTACGTGGCTGGGAGGAGGTGGCAGTGGATCATGTCGTCCTTAGTGACCCAGAGGACTCTGGACCGAATGCCTCAGCAAACCTACGCTGCATGGCCTCCCTGATCCTGCAAAGTATGCGGAAGGATCCCGTATTCGTGGTATCAAGGAGAGGGATCAATACTGGCTGGCAACCCTCCTTGATTCACGTTACGAGGGTAAGTTTGCGGACCTTATCTTGCCGTCGCAGAGGGAGCAGAGGATGAAACATCTTCGGGAGGCCTTGCAGAAAGGTCTGTGCAACGCGTTCTCGGAGACTGGGAGGTTACAAACTCCTGTTCCTGGACAACGTGTTGCTGAGGCTTTGGTCAGTCAAAGAAGGAGCAGTGGAGAAGGTGGCCATCTGACCGATGTGTTCAGACAATTTTTTAGTCTGCAGCCCCAAGGTATGATCGGTTCCAGCAACCATCACCAGCGTCTGTTTTACATGGTGCAGGAATACCTAGGGGTAAGATCTGACTTGGACACCTTTCCCACCAAAAATCCTTTGGGTTACTGGGTCTTGAGGATGGATCACTGGCCAGAGCTTGCACACTATGCAATTGAGCTACTGGCCTGTCCTGCATCCAGCGTTCTTTCGGTATGCACATTCAGTGCTGATGGAGGCTTTGTAACCGATCACAGGGTGAATATGTTCACCGACTCGGTCGATCGACTGACCTTCATAAAAATGAATCAGTCTTGGATCACCACCAGCTACCAAGCACCTGATGCTGATGTAACCGAATAATTTTTTTTGAAATGTCAGATCCCTTCAAGACTGCCTATGCTGATGCTCAGTGACTATCCTGTTATGCTGAGCGATTATCCTCTTCCTCCTCAATGATCATGCTGATAGTGTGTAAGAACATTTTGGTTCTGGGCGCCGCCACCAGTGCCTAAGGCCCAATTTTTCAGCCCCTGTTTAACAGGGGAGTGTAATTACAAATTTTGATGCAATACTTTGCAGCAGGGCTCGTTCCTGCGCTCCAACTAGAGTATCTGTGAGGGGTTGCAGTGTTGTGGCACCAGCACCAGTGCCTAAGGCCCAATTTCTCTGCCCCTGTTCAACAGGGACATGTAATTACAATTCTTGATCTAATATTTCAGAGCAGGGCCCTTTCCAGCGCCCACCAAGAGTAACTGTGAGGACTTACAATGTTGTGGCACCAGCACCACCACCACCAAAGGCCCAGTTTTTCTGCCCCTGTTCAACAGGTGCATGTAATTATAATTCTTGATCTAATATTTCACAGCAGGGCCCATTTCTGCGCCCACCAAAAGTAACTGTGAGGACTTACAGTGTTGTGGCACCAGCACCACCACCACCAAAGGCTGAATTTTTCTGCCCCTGTTCAACAGGTGCATGTAATTACAATTCTTGATCTAATATTTCACAGCAGGGTCCTGTGAGGGCTTACAGTGTTGTGGCAACACCAACACCTAAGGCCACAATTTCTGCGGGGTATTCAAAACATCCAACTTACAAACGACTCCTACTTGCAAACGGAAGGAGACAACAGGAAGTGAGATGAAATCTACCCCTAGGAAGGGAAATTCTCTCCTGTAAGAGTTAATATGGGAAAAACGTTTCTCCTTTCCACTGATGCTTTATCACCAATCCTTGTTTCACTAAAAACCCCACATTTTCTAAAAACATTTGTCATTGGGACAGAAAGTGAGGTGAAATCTTCTGAAGAGGTGCACAGACAGCAAAACAAAAGTTACAGGGGTGATAACCCTTCCCTATGTTTTCCAAAAAGCTTAAAATAGATTTTTTGGCTGGAGCTAAACACGTTAAAAATGTACCAGTTCAAAATTACAAACAGATTATACTTAACAACAAACCTACAGTCCCTGTCTTGTTTGCACTGCCTGTATACTGCTGTTCAGAGTACATAGGGCCTAGTGGCCCCACGCCTTTCTTTTTTATAATTTGGGTGCGGGGTTCCCCTTAATATCCATACAAGACCCAAAGGGCCTGGTAATGGACTGGGGGGTACCCATGCCGTTTGTCTCACTGATTTTCATCTATATTGCCAGGACCCGACATTACATTAAAGCCGCAAGCAGTTTTAAATGACTTTTATTCCTTTAAAAATGTCATTTTGTGCAGGGACTGTTCTAAGCACGGAAAACACGTGCCACTTTACAGGCATACTATAGACACCCCCCAGGTACGATATTTAAAGGAATTTAAAGGAATATTTCCCTTTTTTTTTTTTTTACTATAAGCATCATTAAAATCACTGCTCCCGAAAAAACGTCCGTTTTTAAAACTTTTTTTTGCATTGATACATGTCCCCTGGGGCAGGACCCAGGTCCCCAAACCCTTTTTAGGGCAATACCATGCAAATTAGCATTTAAAATGAGCACTTTTGTTTTCGAACGTTCGAGTCCCATAGACGTCAATGGGGTTCTAACGTTCGTGCAAATTTTCGGTCTGTTCGCAGGTGCGAACCGAACCGGGGGGTGTTTGGCTCATCCCTAGTGAGGAGATTGTCTCTGAATATATGCAACCGACCTTCTTAAATGTGATCTTATTGCAGGGCATGTGTGAGTGCAACTGTGTTTTATTACCCACATGTCGTTTTTAGTTTATTTATTTGCGCAATTTGTTTGAGCGATATCAATCTATGAAGGATTGAAAGCAATGAAGGTTTGAAAGCAATCCACCACATGTGAACATCATCAGAGACTACACACCAGATCATTTTGATATTGTTGTCCTTTTGTGTTTTATCTTACAAATGAGTAGTATTTGACGCTTTTCCCAGTATCTCCAGAAATCTACAAGCATTTTCGAAGAACAGTAATTAATTTATATTTAATGTGGTTTACTGGACACATATATATGATTAGTTTATTTATTTTTTATAGGATCACATCCTTTATTGGATCACATTATTTATTGGATCACTGTGCTATATTAAGGTTGATGGTAGCGCTTTATTAACTTTTTTTATATATTCGCTTTTTTGTGATATCAGTACATAACACAGTAATAGCAGTCACTATCATTTGTTCATCTTAATATCATTTTTGGTTCACAATTTGATACAATCATTCACATCAGCGCTTTAGTAATTTTTATACAATGCATTTTTTAAGGCACTTCTTCTTGTTTCGTTTTTGGGGTTGTCAAAATTGGTGGCATTGATATGATGTCCCTCAGGGTGGGACCTGGGCCCCGATAACCATTTTAAGGCCAATAACTAGAATATAGGCCAGCCAAGAGGGGACTAGCAAAATTAACAGGTCAGTTCCCATAGACTGCATTGGTATTTGTTGTATAACTTTTGCCCATGTTAGGCTGTTTGTTTGCTCCCCAGACCGGGGGATGTTTGTCCCATCTGTAATTTTGTAGCATGCTGGATGATGTGCTTAATTTTGGACAGGGGGTGGCTTATTTTGTGCTAGCTGCATTTGGGTTGGTCTAGGCATGCTCAGGGACTTGGGTTTTTTGGTGTGCCTTTTGGTGTTTGAAATGCATTTTGCTTGGTCTGGGCATGCTCAGAGACTTTGTTTTTTTTGTGCTTTTTTTTGTGTAAACAGCACTTGGATTTTTCTAGGTATGGTCAGAGAGTGTTTTTGTGTTAGTAATTTAAGGACATCCTTAACAGGTGTACCGACTTTGAAGTAATGTCTCGACACTGGGTGAACTTGCATTTTGTGTGTTTTACGGACTTTGCATGTATTTTCAATTGCCTCATTAGCACACAAACTTATGTTATATAAAACTTGCAGATAGCATTCTTTACCTTGCCCCGAAGGCGTGTGTGCATTTATTTGGGGGGGGGGATGTTTTTCCCTGAAATATTTTTGATGTTGTCACTTGTCAATATGTGTCGTTTGTAGGTTGTTAGTTTCGCTTTGATTTGATTGTCTGTGCTGAATTATTTTGCAAAATCTTGCTCAAGATGTTGTGACTAATGTTTAATCCTTAAGAGACTGTCTGTTTGTGGGCACAGTCCTTTTAACTCCTGTTAATATCCTCTGCAAAATGGTCAGACCTCAAAACCATATTCTGTTAGTTTTATCAAATTAACATAAATGTGTTTTTTGCTTTCCTTGCTCTTTTCCAAGTCCTGTTTTGTTGACCAATAAAATTTGTAGCAAATTTTTATGTTTTATGTGTTTTGTTAATTATTTGTTTTGCAGATGCATGTTCAATCCAAGTAATGTATTTTACTCTCCCTCCTAAACAATTTTCATGGAACTGATTTCCCAGCTGCAGCTTAACTAGGCTGATTGGCATGCAAAACAAAAAAAGATGTGATTTGTACTTTCCTGGTGCCTTCATGGCAGCATACACATGGATTGTGCATATGCTGCTACATGTTTGCCCCTTGCTAAGGATGAGCTTCGAGTTCGAGTCGAACTCATGTTCGACTCGAACATTGGCTGTTCGCAAGTTTGCCGAACAGTGAACAATTTGGGGTGTTCGCGGCAAATTCGAATGCCGCGGGACACCCTTTAAAAGTCTATGGGAGAAATCAAAAGTGCTAATTTTAAAGGCTTATACGCAAGTTATTGTCATAAAAAGTGTTTTTGGACATGGGTCCTGCCCCAGGGGACATGGATCAATGCAAAAAAAGTTTTAAAAACGGCCGTTTTTTCAGGAGCAGTGATTTTAATAATGCTTAAAGTCAAACAATAAAAGTGTAATATCCCTTTAAATTTCGTAGCTGGGGGGTGTCTATAGTATGCCTGTAAAGGGGCGCATGTTTCCTGTGTTTAGAAGTTTAGAACAGTCTGACAGCAAAATGACATTTCAAAGAAAAAAAGTCATTTAAAACTACTCGCGGCTATTGCGTTGCCGGTCCGACAATACACATAGAAGTTCATTGATAAAAACGGCATGGGAATTCCCCACAGGGGAACCCCGAACCAAAATTAAAAAAAAAAATGACGTGGGGGTCCCCCTAAATTCCATACCAGGCCCTTCAGGTCTGGTATGGATATTAAGGGGAACCCCGGTCAAATTTTTTTTAAAAAATGACATGGGGGTCCCCCTAAATTCCATACCAGACCCTTATCCGAGCACGCAACCTGGCAGGCTGCAGGAAAAGAGGGGGGATGAGAGAGCGCACCCCCTCCTGAACTGTACCAGGCCACATGCCCTCAACATTGGGAGGGTGCTTTGGGGTAGCCCCCCAAAACACCTTGTCCCCATGTTGATGAGGACAAGGGCCTCATCCCCACAACCCTGGCCGGTGGTTGTGGGGGTCTGTGGGTGGGGGGCTTATCGGAATCTGGAAGCCCCCTTTAACAAGGGGACCCCCAGATCCCAGCCCCCCCGTGTGAAATGGTAAGGGGGTACAAAAGTACCCCTACCATTTCACTAAAAAACTGTCAAAAATGTTAAAAATGACAAGAGACAGTTTCTGACAATTCCTTTATTTAAATGCTTCTTCTTTCTTCTATCTTCCTTCATCTTCTTCTTCTTCTTCTGGTTCTTCTGGCTCTTCTGGTTCTTCCTCCGGTGTTCTCGTCCAGCATCTCCTCCGTGGCATCTTCTATCTTCTTCTCCTCGGGCCGCTCCGCACCCATGGCATGGGGGGAGGCTCCCACTCTTCTCTTCATCTTCTTCTCTTCTTCATCTTCTTCTCTTCTTCTCTTCTTCATCTTCTTCTCCGGGCCGATCCGCACCCATGCTGGCATGGTGGGAGGCTCCCGCTGTGTGACGCGTCTCCTCTTCAGACGGTTCTTAAATAATGGGGGCGGGGCCACCCGGTGACCCCACCCCCCTCTGACGCACGGGACATGATGGGACTTCCCTGTGGCATTCCCCGTGATGTCACAGGGAAGTCACGTCAAGTCACCGTGCGTCAGAGGGGGGCGGGGTCAATGGGTGGCCCTGCCCCCATTTTATTTAAGAACCGTCAGAAGAGGAGACGCGTCACATAGCGGGAGCCTCCCTCCATGCCAGCATGGGTGCGGAGCGGCCCAGAGAAGAAAATGAAGAAGAGAAGAAGAGAAGAAGATGAAGAAGAAGATGAAGAAGAGAAGAAGATGAAGAGAAGAGCGGGAGCCTCCCCCCATGCCATGGGTGTGGAGCAGCCCGAGGAGAAGAAGATAGAAGACGCCGCAGAGGAGATACTGGACGAGAACGCCGGAGGGAGAACCAGAAGAGCCAGAAGAACCAGAAGAAGAAGAAGAAGATGAAGGAAGATAGAAGAAAGAAGAAAGAAGAAGTATTTAAATAAAGGAATTGTCAAAAACTGTCTCTTGTCATTTTTAACATTTTTGACAGTTTTTTAGTGAAATGGTAGGGGGTACCCCCTTACCATTTCACACGGGGGGGCCGGGATCTGGGGGTCCCCTTGTTAAAGGGGGCTTCCAGATTCCAATAAGCCCCCCACCCGCAGACCCCCACAATCACCGGCCAGGGTTGTGGGGATGAGGCCCTTGTCCTCATCAACATGGGGACAAGGTGTTTTGGCGGGCTACCCCAAAGCACCCTCCCAATGTTGAGGGCATGTGGCCTGGTATGGTTCAGGAGGGGGGCCTCTCTCTAGTCCCCCCTCTTTTCCTGCGGCCTGCCAGGTTGCGTGCTTGGGTAAGGGTCTGGTATGGATTTTTGGGGGGACCCCACGCCATTTTTTTTTATTTTGGCGCGGGGTTCCCCTTAAAATCCATACCAGACCTGAAGGGTCGAATTGCCGAATTCCCAAGATAGCACAAACCCCCCCAAATGACCCCATTTTGGAAAGTAGACACCCCAATCTATTTGCTGAGAGGCATGGTGAGTATTTTGCAGCTCTCATTTGTTTTCAAAAATGAAGAAAGACAAGAAAAATGTTTTTTTTTTTTTCTTTTTTAAATTTTCAAAACTTTGTGACAAAAAGTGAGGTCTGCAAAATACTCGCCATACCTCTCAGCAAATAGCTTGGGGTGTCTACTTTCCAAAATGGGGTCATTTTGGGGGGGTTTTGTGCTATCTTGGCATTTTATGGCCTACAAAACTGTGATAGGCAGTGAAGAGTGAAATCAAAAATTTACACCCTTATAGGGCGTACACACGGTCGGACTTTGTTCGGACATTCCGACAACAAAATCCTAGGATTTTTTCCGACGGATGTTGGCTCAAACTTTTTTTGTCTACACACGGTCGCACAAAGTTGTCGGAATTTCCGATCGCCAACCACCCGGTCACGTACACCACGTACGACGAGACTAGAAAAGGCCGGTTCAGAACCAAGCGCGGCACCCTTTGGGCTCCTTTTGCTAATCACGTGTTAGTAAAAGTTTGGTGGGAGACGATTCGCGCTTTTTCAGACTCGTGGCTTTCAGATCGTTTTCTGCCGTTCAGTTTGTGCTTGTGGGTTTGTATCTGCTCTTCAGTGCGTGCAGCAAGTTCCGCGTGACTTTAGGTAGTCATTGTATTCTTGTTCGTTCGTTACTGTTTTTCAGGTCGCTCTTCACAGGCCTTGCTGTTCTTCAGTGCGTTCTGTTACTTCGTTCTGAGCAGCTGACCGTTTTCTAGCCATGTTTCGTATGCGTACTCCTCGTAGAGTTCGTGCTGTGCGGGGGCTTGGTGTTGGGGTCCTGACCTTGACACAAGTCCAGTCCATGAAAAGGGTGGGGAGGAGTTCATGGACCAAGAATTGGTTGCTTCAGCGTGACCAGTTCTCTCATATGCCTTTGCTCCGTGAGACCTGTGAGAATAATCCTGATGATTTCAGAAACTTTCTCAGGATGACGGACCCCGTGTTTCACCGTTTGTTGGCTTCGCTGACCCCCTATATCAGCAGGCAGGATACCTGCATGAGGCAAGCCATCACTCTGGAGCAGAGGTTGGTCGCTACCCTGCGGTATTTGGCGACAGGGAGAAGCCTGCAGGACTTGAAGTTCTCGACAGGCATCTCCCCCCAGGCTCTGGGGATCATTATCCCAGAGACCTGTTCTGCCATCATCCAGGTCCTGCAGAAGGAGTATATGAAGGTAAGATTTATATCCTTTTATATCACATTTTATTGTATTGAATGTTTGCTAATATATTGTATTTCTTTCCTCATTCCCTAATTACCATGCTTGTAATATGCTGTGAATGTCCCCTTTGTCCTCATGCATGCTGGATTTTTATGGAATTATTATTTTATGTCCTTCATACATATTTGCCCTTCACTAACCTCCCCAGCATGGTGTCTCCTGGCCCTATATTCACCTCATGTAGTCACTTAACAATGTATTTTATCAGCTCCATAGTAGTGCTTTACCCCAAACACCCCCTAAAATGTTTGGAAATGTTATTTTTGATTTAAATTCAGGCAGAGTGGCAGAGGCTTTTTTTTGTGGTGTCCCCAAATAATTTTTAGTAACCCTCCCTCCCCCAACTGCTAAGTCAGCTGATACCAATTCTCTATCCTCAATCATCTATCTGCTGACTTTGCCAAACCCATACACACTATACCCATCTCTTTTGTGCTCAGATTTATGGATGAATTCCCCAAAGCATGTAGTGCAAGGGCCTGCCTGTATACTTTCCAATGGTACCGTTTAAAGTTTTTGTATCCTATTATTATCTTGATAGGTAATAGCAGAATGTCCAAATGTCCTCAAATGTGTACAGTGTGTATTTATATCTTTGTATTATGACACTTCTTACCTGTCCAGTGGTCTGCCAATAGTGTAACTAAGGAGGGGCTGTTCAAAGTAATACCCATTATTTAGGCATTCATCTCTCAATGAAGTGAAGAGGGTTACCTGTCCAAGATTTACACACACCCCCTATAATGTTAGAAATGGCCCATAAGAGGGGGGAGGGGGAATATGATAGGTGTACCTTATACTTTGGCGTTGTTAAATTCCCCTTAGTAAATGCTATCTGGAGGTTGCCCCATAATGTTTGTGTATAATCTGCTTGCCATGTTTCTGAGTAAAAATAGTAATGTTTATTGTTTTTTCCGCAACAGTTTCCTTCCACGCCACAGGAATGGCAGACTGTGGCCTCCCACTTTGCCGAGCGGTGGGACTTTCCTAACTGCGGAGGGGCAATTGATGGGAAACATGTCCACATCGTCCCACCACCCAACTCGGGGTCTTACTATTATAATTACAAGGGGTTTAATAGTATAGTGATGTTGGCGGTGGTGTCGGCTAATTACGACTTCTTGTATGTGGACGTGGGGAAGAATGGCCGGATGTCCGATGGTGGAGTCATCGCCCAGACGGAGTTCTACAGGTGTCTCCAGAATGGCAGCTTGGACTTGCCAGCTCCAGAGGACAATGTGGAAGGACTCCCATTTGTGTTCATTGCTGATGAAGCCTTTGCGCTGGGGGACCACCTGATGCGGCCATTCCCAATGAGGACCCTCACCTCGGAACAGAGGGTTTTTAATTACCGGCTGGCCAGAGCCCGAAGAGTGGTGGAGAACACATTTGGAATCCTGGCCAGCCGGTTCCGACTATTTCTGACACCCATCCATATGGCGGAGTATAAACTGAACCATATTATACTGGCGTGCTGTGTTCTCCATAACTTTTTAAGGAAACATTTGGCCAACTATGCTGGCTCAGTTGGGCCTGAGGCCGGAATCCTACATCAAACCACACTGACGGCGCTTGAAAGTGGCCGTCCTGGCTTGCCCTCCCTGAGTGCCCGTGATGTCCGGTTACGCTACCTGGAGTTCTTTGCGGGTAGGGGGGCTATCAATATGCCACACAATCTGTGAAGCCTTTTTATAATAATAAAAAAAAAAGAAATTCTTGGTGGACATTTACTGCTTGTGTTTGTTTTAGCTGACCCTGACAGAAATGTGTTGAGTCCAGAAAATGTCGTGATTGTGTAACCTTATACAAAGCACTGTTGGCTGTTATTTCCTAAATGCAAAAACACATTTCACTACAAGTGCACTTGCAACTGCACTGAAACTGCACTTGTAGTGCAAAGAGGATTTGCCCTTAGGAAATAACCCCCATTTTTGCTGAAAACAGCAATTACATCACCCCAAAAGTGTTGTATTGTAGTGTTGAGACAATAATCCACACATTCTTGAGTAAGCAACTTTTTTATACCTGCACAATCACATGTGCATTTACCAAAGGTTTTTAAAACAAATGAACATGTTTGTTGTATAACAATTTTTGCAGTAGCATTATCAAAAATCGAAATGTCCATTTCAGATAAAACAGGCCTGTGTAAAACCAACAAGAAAGACAAAAAACTTGAACTTACAAAGTTCACATTAGGTAAAACCTGAAGGCTATATCAGACATCAGTATTTAGGAACTGGGTTTGATATAGCGTTCAGATGGGGGGAAATCACCCCAGGAAAAGCCAAATTTGGAAGATGCACACCAATTTACGAATGTCAACATGTGCTATCTGCCATCAGGGGGGATCAAGGGACGTGTTTTGGGGGAGCAAGCCCTTCCTCAACGCTACTTTATAATTGAGGAAGGGTTTGCACCCCCAAAACGCGTCCATTGATCTCCCGTGATGGCAGATAGCACATGTTGGCACACTGTGTGCATCCTCCAAATTTGGCTTTTCAAAACATTGCAAAAAGTTTTAAAAGATTGGACCACAATACAAAAAGTGATTTTGTGGGGTTTTAAATTCGCCCCAAAACATCAATAATGTTATTATTTTTTTTAATAACATCATTGATTTTTTGCTGTATGTTTTGCAATTCTACATTACACCCCATGATCTCCCCGATCAGGATCTGGGCACTTTCTGATGTGAAACGTTCTGGATCCACAACATCACGATCACCTAAAAAGAGAGAAACAAAACAAAAACAGGTATCAAAAATCTGCCACCATCCATCTCTTTTACCTGAGCCTGTGGTCGCAGACACTCACCTGTTGTGGTGCCAATCTCCACCACATCTTCTTCTTCCTCCTGCTCAGCTTGGGTTGGTGGTATTTCACCTTCTTCCAGAGGTGGGGGGTCTCTGGTCTCCTCGGATGAGGGGTGTCCTCCGAGTCTTTTCTCCCCTATGTAAAACAAAAATGGTATAATTAGCACACAGATATTTGATGGCAGAACTATAAATAGGAAACATTGCTTGGAAGTGGGGTACAATTGTCAATTTTAGCCGAGTTCCAAGATGTCTTTTTTTTATTGCCCTTTGTCAAGCTGCAATACTTTACCTGTTTAGTACAAGCTTCACAGATAGAGACCCCCCTATAGTATACACTGGAGCACTTTTGTGGCCCCCTAATAAAAATGTTGTTCTGGTGTCCCACACTAGTGCTCCAGTGTCCAGATGTGAAAACAGCTGCTCAGTGTCCTCTCCTTACACACAATCTAGTTTGCATTTCATTCTAGTAGCAAACCCATCTACACAAACAACTATTTGGCATCCAAGTAGGCCCCAAAAAAATGTGGGAAAATGCATATGGCCTAAACAATGGTGTTTTAGAGGCCGAAAGAAAAATGTTTGATACGAACGAATAATGGGCCCATGAACATTAAAGTTGCCCTTTTAAACGTTACAATTAATAAAAGCATATGGAGCAGCACGAACGCAATAAAGACAGAAAGAATAGGAACACAGCACAACTTACTTTTTTGCAGCACTCTCCAGATCTTTCGGTACTGCTCTGGCTCTCTCAATTTCAGGTCCAACCACAGCTTCCTGAGCTGATCTTTCGATCGTCATACCCCGAAATTCTTCTGCAGACTTTTGATCACTTTCGCCATGATCTTGGCCTTTCGTATATTGGGGTTGGGGTAAGGCCCATACTTTCCGTCATAGTCGGACTTCTTCATGATGTCGACCATCTCCAACATCTCCCCAAAGGACATATTTGTGGCCTTAAAACGTCTCCTTCTGGATCGGGATGTGTCCGGATCCGGGCTTTCCTCCTCCTCCTCCTCGTTGCTATAATTAGCACGCACCTGCTCTGACTCCGCCATGTGCTCTTCACCCACTGCGCCGAACCAAAAGGGGCGGGGAATAGACTAGAAAGAATGTCAGGGGCGGGCGGAGTTACACGCATGCGCAGTGTGTATAAAGCGTAACACGCGTGCATATTACGTACGATCTGTGAGCGGAGGAAGGAGCATTGGACGCGCCGATCGTAAGAACGAAGGTAAGAGACAAACTTTTGCCTATACTGCTTCTACATTGAAGCCTATATTGTAACAAGATTAGGAGAGTTTTGTCTGACATTAGACTTTGTCTTGTGTTGTGTCTTGCAGTGAACATGGATATCTTAGTGAAAGACAATGACTTCATGTCAGTATTCATAGATATCTTAAGGGAGCTGCCCTGTCTGTGGGAGATTAAACACCCCCATTTCAAGAACCAAGCAAAGAGGAAGGCAGCACTGGTGCAATTGTGTGAAATTGTGAAGCAGGTGATCCCCACGGCAGACATCACCTATTTAAAGATTTTCATTGGTGGCCTGAGGAGTACATATCTAAGGGAGCGCAAGAAAGTCCTGGATTCACAGAGATCCGGAGCAGCAGATGACATCTATGTCCCCAGGATGTTGTACTATGACAGGCTGCATTTTCTGGCAGGCCAGACTGAACCCAGGCCATCCCTCTCCAGTCTTCCTTCCACGCTTCCTTCCCCCTGGCTGAGGCTTCTGACGCCCAACCTGGGCCTTCCAGGCAGCATGTGGAGGAGCCCAGATTGAGCCAGGTATAGCATTCCTCTAAATATTTCTGCTTGTCCAATCAATGATGTTAACTAGATGTTAGTTGGGAGTACTAATTTATGATTGTGATTGATGATGCAAAACATTACAACCATGTCCCTTTTTCATACACAGGGAAGTCTCAGCCAGGAGGTGGCCGGGCCGAGCCGACTGGCTGATCTGCAGGTCCCTCCACCCCCCTGAAAAGAGAAAGTGGCAGTAGGAGGAGTGCCCTAGAGGAGGCTGGCAGAGGACTCTTTTGGAGGGCAACAGAGGTCCTGGGAGCACGACAGACCGTGGAGGAGGACAGGTCCTCCTCCTCATCCTCCCTCTCCTCCAGGTCCTCCCAGTCCTCCTCCAGGTCCTACTCCTCCTCCTCCTGCCGCATCTCCAACTGCACAGCCACAGCCGGGAATGAAGCGTGAAAGGAAGACCAGAAAGTGAGGACCCTGGATCCAGTCTGGTCGGCCAAAAAATGCAGCCTCTTGTGGTACCACAGCCTGGGGACACAGATGTCATCTGCTGCTATCCGGATCTCTGGGACTTCTGGACCGGACTGCCCTCCCTTACATATGGACTCCTCAGGCCACCAATTTTGATGTTCAAGAATTGATGTCTGCCGTGGGGGTCCCAGGCTTCGCTAATTTCTCATATTGAGCCAGTGTTGCCTTCCTCTTTGTTTGGTTCTGATCCCTTAATAAAGGATTTTTGTTTTGAATTATACCCTCCTATGTGTTTTACTTCAAAAATGACAGTTTGTTTGTGAGGATTCAGGTACATTTCAAATATACAATGTGAAATGAACAAGGGACACCAACACCAAACAATCTCCTGGAGATTAAATAATAAAAGATATCAATGGTGTTGGGGTAACTTGAAACACAAAACACAACCAAAAATATTCTGGATTAAAAATAAAAATAACATTGAACAAAGATCAGCCTTTGAAAAAATCCAAACATTAAATAAAAAAAAGGCTTAAAATCCCCCAAAAAATTAAATAAAAAAAAAAAATTCTGTCAGATGTGACAACTAATAAAAATATATTCAGGGAATCCCAATAAAAAAACAAAAATAAAACTTTGTGAGATGTGTGTGAATATGAGCAGCAAAACTACTTCATTCTTGTCACATCATTCTTGTCACATTATAAAGAAGAAGAGAGTGCGCTGTATTAACCAATGGTGTTGGGGTAACTTGAAACACAAAACACAACCAAAAATATTCTGGATTAAAAATAAAAATAACATTGAACAAAGATCAGCCTTTGAAAAAATCCAAACATTAAATAAAAAAAAAGGCTTAAAATCCCCCAAAAAATTAAATAAAAAAAAAAAATTCTGTCAGATGTGACAACTAATAAAAATATATTCAGGGAATCCCAATAAAAAAACAAAAATAAAACTTTGTGAGATGTGTGTGAATATGAGCAGCAAAACTACTTCATTCTTGTCACATTATAAAGAAGAAGAGAGTGCGCTGTATTAAACCATTATTAACATTGCAGTGTGACGAAAGTGCTGTATCCATTGCGAACGCTAAGTTTACCAGAACGAGCTGTTCCATCTTGGAATTTCTTCTGAGCATGCATGGCACTTTGTGCATCGGAACAGGCCACACACGGTCGGAATTGACGCGATCGGATTTTGTTGTCGGAAAATTTTATCTCCTGCTCTCCAACTTTGTGTGTCGGAAAATCCGATGGAAAATGTCCGATGGAGCCCACACACGGTCGGAATTTCCGACAACACGCTCCGATCGGACATTTTTCATCGGAAAATCCGACTGTGTGCACGGGGCATTAGAAAGCCTGAAGGCGGTGCTATGTTTTCGGGGTCCCGTACGCAGCTAGGCTCCCAAAAAGTCTCACACATGTGGTATCTCCGAACTCAGGAGAAGTAACAGAATGTATTTTGGGGTGTAATTTCACATATTCCCATGGCATGTTTGAGCAATATATCATTTAGTGACAACTTTGTGCAAAAAAAAAATAAAAATTTTGTCTTTTTCCTGCAACTTGCGTCACATAATAAATATTCCATGGACTCGACATGCCTCTCAGCAAATAGCTTGGGGTGTCTACTTTCCAAAATGGGGTCATTTGGGGGGGTTTTGAACTGTACTGGCATTTTATGCACAACATTTAGAAGCTTATGTCACACATCACCCACTCTTCTAACCACTTGAAGACAAAGCCCTTTCTGACACTTTTTGTTTACATGAAAAAAAAATTTTTTTTGCAAGAAAATTACTTTGAACCCCCAAACATTATATATATATTTTTTAAAGCAAAGGCCCTACAGATTAAAATGGTGGGTGTTTCATTTTTTTTTTTCACACAGTATTTGCGCAGCGATTTTTCAAACGCATTTTTTTAGGAAAAAACACACTTTTTTAAATTTTAATGCACTAAAACACACTATATTTCCCAAATGTTTGATGAAATAAAAAAGATGATCTTAGGCCGAGTACATGGATACCAAACATGACATGCTTTAAAATTGCACACAAACGTGCAGTGGCGACAAACTAAATACATTTTTAAAAGCCTTTAAAAGCCTTTACAGGTTACCACTTTAGATTTACAGAGGAGGTCTACTGCTAAAATTACTGCCCTCGATCTGACCTTTGCGGTGATACCTCACATGCATGGTGCAATTGCTGTGTACATTTGACGCCAGACCGATGCTTGCGTTCGCCTTTGCGCGAGAGCGGGGGGGACAGGGGTGCTTTTTTTTTTTTTTCTTTCTTTTTTTTTTGCTTTTTTATCTTATTTTTAAACTGTTCCTTTTTTTTTTTTTTTTTTTTTTAGCATTTTTATTGTTATCTCAGGGAATGTAACTATCCCCTATGGTAGCAAAAGGTAGTGACAGTTACTCTTTTTTGAAAAAATTGGGGTCTATTAGACCCTAGATCTCTCCTCTGCCCTCAAAGCATCTGACCACACCAAGATCGGTGTGATAAAATGCTTTCCCAATATCCCAATGGCACTGTTTACATCCGGCGAAATCTAAGTCATAAAATGCTCATAGCTTCAGGTTTCTTAGGCCATAGAGATGATTGGAGCCATTCTGGTCTATGATCAGCTCCATGGTCAGCTGGCCGAATCAACGGCTGCATTCTCAGGTTCCCTGTTGGGACAGGAGAGCCAGAGAAAAACATGGAAGATGGTGGGAGGGGGGGCATTCCCTCCTACTGCTTGTAAAAGCAGTCTAGAGGCTAGTTAGCTGCTAGTATTGCTTTTACATGAAAGCCGACTGCTGGCTGAAAAGAATGATACCAAGATGATACCTAAACCTGCAGGCATCATTCTGGTATAACCATTTAAAGTCCAGCAACATACCAGTACCTTGCTGGTCCTTGTTGGGCATATATTGTAAACTTTTTTTTCATGCAGCCTGTGGGCTGAACGAAAAAAAGAGATTGATCGGTGGGTATGCCCACCATTAGAATACCTCCCTTCATCCACCCACTTCTAATGATGGGCATATATGCACCATTTATATATGCCGAAGCATGGGGGCATCCTCCCGCAAAAGGTAGGAGCAAATCGCTCCTCCGCCCACTGCTGCCCCCACGCTTCGGCATATATGCTGAAGTATGTAACTGTGGTGGTGAAATCACCTCCGACAGGGCTGGAGTCACGGCTTTATGTATCGTGGGAGCAAACGCTGTTGCTGTCAAGATAAATAAATCCGCGCTGCAACTGAATGGCGTACCTGCTAAGCAAATGATGATTAACAATAAAACAAAATAACATTACAGTATAACAGTAAGACTTACCATACCTGCAAAGCAAATACAAAAAAAAGCATAGTAAAAAATAAAACATTTAATGCAACTTGTGCCTAAAATATATATATGCCGAAGCATGGGGGCATCCTCCCGCAAAAGGCAGGAGCAAATCGCTCCTCCACCCACTACTGCCCCCATGCTTCGGCATATATATGCTGAAGTATGTAACTGTGGTGGTGAAATCACCTCCGACAGCGCTGGAGTCACGGCTTTATGTATCGTGGGAGCAAACACTGTTGCTGTCAAGATAAATAAATCTGCGCTGCAGCTGAATGGCGTACCTGAAAACAAAAAAATTATTAAAACACAGTAAACTATAAAAAAATGACATACCTGAAAAGCAAATATGATAAAACATAACAACAATAAAACATTGCAGAATAGAATACAGTAAAAAAGAGCAGAACAATAGAGAGAAAATAGAGAGAGAGAGAACAATAAACAACAACTATTTTTTATTTTATATTTTTTGTGTATTTTTTTTATTTTTTACATTTTTTTTATAACTGTAACTTTTAAAACTGTAACGGTTCCAGGTTTGGGTCTCTCATAATGCGATGGCATCTTGGGAGACCCTGTGAAAGTGTGTCCTAGTCTGTGCAATGCTGTACCCTACGCTAAAACTCAACTAGTGTATGGTAGCGCTCAAAACATTCACCAATGCAAAGACCAGGATTGCCAGGACAGGAGGGACAATAATACCTATATCCGCGCTTTCTGCAGACAAAACATTTTCTTTGGGGGGGCTTGTTGGGTAGGGGTACTCGGGAGGACATAAGTAAAATGCCTCTCATGCAGCCGGCTTACTGCATCTGGTTGGAGAAGCTGAGGTGGATACAGAAGGGCTCTGACGATCTCTTCCTGGAATTTAAGGAAGGATCCAGTCTGTCCTGAAGCTCTGTGTAGCACATGAGCGTTCAGCAAACCAATTGAAATAAGTATACAGACACTTTTTTGTACCAGCGTCTGGCCTTACGGGCAACTAGGTACGGCGCCAACAACTGGTCGTTGAGGTCCACCCCTCCCATATTTTGGTTATATTCATGGACACAGAGGGGTTTCTCCACAACACCAGTTGCCGTAGTAATTTGGACCGTTGTGTCTGCATGAAGGGAGGTAAGAACGAAAACATTCTTATTGTCCCTCCACTTCATAGTGAGCAAATTATTACACTGCAAGCGGGCTCTCTCCCCATGCCTAAGACGGGAATCTACAAGCCGCTGGGGAAAGCCCCAGCAATTAGGTCGCTCAGTGCCACATGCTCCAATTTGATGATCAAAAAGGTGTCTAAAAAGTGGCACGCTCGTGTAATAATTGTCCACATATAAATAGTACCCCTTTCTGAATAAGGGTGACACCAAGTCCCACACTATCTTGCCAGTGCTTCCTATGTAGTCAGGGCAGTTTGTCGGCTCTACATGACTATCTTTGCCCTCGTAAACCATAAAACTACATGTATAGCCTGTGGCCCTGTCACAGAGCTTATACATCTTGACCCCGTATCTGGCACGCTTGCTGGGAAGGTACTGTTTGAATGACAAGCGGCCAGAAAATTTAATCAGGGACTCATCAACGCAGACAACTTGATGGGGAGTAAACAAGTCTGCAAAACGCTGGTTGAAGTGGTTTACGAGGGGCCGAATTTTGTAGTGGAAATCGTATTCAGGGTCTCCACAAGGACGACAGAGTTCATTGTCATTGAAGTGCATGAACCGCAAAATCTGCTCGTATCGTGCCCTGGTCATGGAGGCAGAGAACAAGGGCATATGGTGAATTGGGTCAGTGGACCAATATGACCGCAACTCACTCTTTTTACTTATGCCCATGTTGAGGGAAAGGCCCAGAAAGATCTTAAATTCGGAGACCGTAATTGGTCTCCAATCTCTGGCAAGGGAGGACTGGAGATTAGCGGCGATGTGTTGACCAGCGTATAAATTGCTTTGGTCCACAATAGATCTATAGAGATCTTCGGTGAAAAAAACAGTGAATAAAAATCCAGTGGCGTAAAATCAACTGTTTCCACCTGAATTCCGAGTTGGCCAGTGAATGGGGGAAGTATGGGTGCTGCATAAGTGTTGGGTTCCCAATTTGGATTGGCGAATGCAGCAGGAAGGGCACTATGGGCATGACGGGCCTGTGTTCGTCTTCTTGGTGGCAGCGGGACACTACTAGTGCTTGCCACCTCACCAACTTGAACTCACTTATGGGACTTGCCACGTCACCACGTGATACTGCAGTGCTGGATGTACGACCAGGGTGTACTAGGCCGCTGGTGCTAGCCAGTTCACCAGAAGGAATAGCAGCGCTAGTACTGCTCTGCTCCATACGAGGGACCTGCGGTTCTTGCACTTCAAGGACAGAAGAAGAAGTTCGGGGTCTGGTATGCCCCCTACGCCAACGTTTTGCCGAACACAGGCGTTTCATAGAAAAGGGCTGGGACAAACACAGTGTCCCTCTTAATTTTTTGAAGGAACACCAAAAATCTACCATGGGCCTCAGAGTCTGGGTCATCGAGGCCATGCCCAGAGGTCTTCCTGCTGCGGAACGTTTCAAACGCCTGTGTCAGCAGGAGGCCTACTGGATATATTCATTGGGTACTCTCTCGCCAGGGGGACTCAATGAAGAATTAGAAACACATTCTTTTTTGTAGTTTACTTTCCTCCCCCCCTTCCCCTCTTCAATCCTACATTCATTCTTCACTTTCTTATTATATATATATACACCTTGCCCATCACTATACAAACCATGTAGAAGTTTCTTACAACATAAAAATACCCCCATGGTCCTTTGCTGTCGTATCATCCAGTCACCTGAGGGACCGCTGTCCCCTCATGGACCCAGATAGCAACTCCACCGTTCTATATAACAACTTCACCCTCTTCCCCCCCCTTCCCTCATGTCCCCCCTGAGCTCATCCTCATAATGTGTATCCCAGTGCTTTTTAATCTCATTTTTTATTTTTTTTATTTTAATTTTACATTTATTTTTATTTTTATACTTTTTTTTTTACATTGTTTTTCACATTTTTATTTTTATTTTACATTTTATTTTTTATTTTTTATCTTTTAGTTTATATTTATTTTTATTTCTTTTTTTTTTTTTTATTATTATTTTTTTTCCACATTTTTTTCATCTTCTAAATAAATGTTTTAACTCTAATTCCACTTACTATTATTATCCTTATATTTATTAAACTTACCCCCAATTCATCATATTTTTAATTCTTCATACTTTACTTTCAACTTTTTTGTGCTTTTCGGAAGATTGTGGGTCTGCTGGCTGTTGTGGTTCCACAGCCACAGACCTTCAGCCCATACACTTTAACCTAATTAACCTAATTAACCTAACTGCCTCCACTATATATTCAAGCTGCTCTCCTCCAGGGAGCAAAAAGGCCAGTAGAAGGAGCTGTGAGCCTTGAGCGCGTAGCCTGTACTATCCCTGCATTATCCCCAACACCAGCCTGGACGTTTGCCATGCATCAGTGACGTCATTTCCTCTTCCGCGCTCCAGAGTGGTCAGTGTGGAGCTTTCCATGCACTGGATGCAGCGGTTCAGCCTGTGTACAGATTCCACACCCAGACGCCTGAAGGAATGCTATCCGAGACAAGAAACAAGATAACAGCACATCCCAGGACACTTTCCATCTCAAAGAAACACCTCCACCCTGCGAACCAGTAAGTGTAATGGTTACACTAACTTTTATTTTTGCATAAACAAGCTACCACAGCTGGCGCCTCCACACCCCTCCTTTTTTCAACATTGATTATCAACAGAGGTAATGGACACCCTCTGAGGATGGCTGCCTCCTCATTCTAGAATTTCCCTGCCTTATTTTAATGTGCTATTATAGCTACCATTGTACTATTCACCTTAGACATCACATGTTGCGGAGCGCCGGAAACCCCCCCTTTTGTTTGTCATGGAGCCGCTGTCGTCTATAGGATCGTATTCTGAGCCTGAATCTGACAGATGAGTGACTTCCTCTTCACTATCTGTCATGCTCAGAAACGTGTAGGCCTCTTCACTAGTGTACCTTCAATTTGCCATTTTGGGCTCTAAATTTAGGGGTACACTAGTGAGACTCGCAGGCAAAAAAGCTCCTGACTGTCAGCGACTGTATCAAAACGCTACCAAAAAACTGTTAGCGATCGCAGGGATCAGGCCTGACTCTGCGAACGCTGCAGTTATGTGTGCTTAGTGTTTTGTAAGTGTCAGTGATCGATCGATACTGCACTTGGGTGGGCTGGGCCGCGCTGGGCCGAGGGGCAAAACGCAGGTGCTAGCAGGTCTCTGGGCTGATCCCACTACCACTGCGTTTTTGGGGACCCTAAACTGCTGGGGATGCTAGTATAGATCTGATCGGATCAGATATTGATCCGTTCAGATACTATAGCACTAAGGGAGGTGTATGCTGCGTGCGTGGGTTTTAGCGGTACTGGCGCTAACCTGATGCTGCCTGGGGCGACGCAGACCATATCTGACCCTAAAAACGTAACTTATATCACCGCCGGGCGATCAGGGGGTTAAACCTTTATAAGGTAATAAACAGCGGGTGCCCTAAAACTATAATAAACTATAATAAACAAACTAACTAACCAGCGTCACCCATAACAATTATATGGTGATCACTGGTGAAAGGGTTAACTAGGGGGCAATCAGGGGGGTAAAACCTTTATTAGGTAGTATATAGGGGTCCCTGTCGCTATAAAACACTGACGGCGAACCTATATACTTACCTCCCTAACTAGCGTCACCTGTGTCACTAATACAGCGATCAGAAAAACGTTCGCTTAGTGACACTGGTGACGGGGGGTGATCACAGGGTTAAAACTTTGTTAGGGGGGTACCCTAGACCTAAAGGGGGTACCCCAGACCTAAAGGGAGCTAAACCTAACTGCCCTAACACTTATAACTGTCACAAACTGACACCAATGCAATAATTAGAAAAAAAAACTGCTTTTGGTGTCAGTGTGACAGGGGGTACAGGGGCGTGATCAGGGGGTGACTGGGGGGTGATGGGGGGGTGAAAAGTGTGCCAGCGTGTTCTACTGTTAGTGTAGTGTTGGTGCAAACTTACTTGGATGTCTTCTCTCCTCGGCGCCGGAACGAAAAGACCGGCTTGAGGAGAGATGACATCACTTCCTCCGCTTCTGTTTACATTACAGAAGCCGAGGAAGCCTGTCATTCGCCAGGAGCGATCGCAAGGGGGGAGCCATGAATGAGTGGCCTCCCCCTCACCCTTGATCGCCCTTAACCTGAATCCGACCGCCGCAGGCACCGGGGGGTCCGATTGGACCCCCCGCCCGCGGGAAGGCAAGGACGTACCTGTAAGTCCTCTTGCCTGCCCGTGTCATTCTGCCGACGTACATCGTCGTGCGGCGGTCAGCAACTGGTTAAACCTTGAATCCTAAAATAACCAGACTGTCTGTAACTTTGGAACTTTATTACAATGAACAGATGGTGGCCATATAAGAATAGGATGCATACGCGGTGAAACTAGAAATAAACAGATGAACATATAATAATTACATGAACATAAACAAATGTCCACTGGGTATACAGTTAAACAATCTTTTAGCATACCAGCAATGCTGCCTTAGAAGGACCAAGATTTTCTTTGGAAACACGTGGTGCAGGCTTAGCTGGCTCCCATGCGGTCTGTCCCAAAGGAGAAGGTGAAAGAAATTTGTAGTACAAAGTGGAGCTAGTTCTCAGTGATATAACAGGAAATATGTAATAACCATAGAACACTGCCGATCAGTAGTCTTTTGTTAGAGTGTCTGAGGAACAACTTTGTCTCCTTGTTTCTATGAATATTGACTTCCACTTTTCTGACCTTTCCATCCTCATTTGGAAAGGTGTTGGTGATGAGACCCAAAGGTCACTCATTCCTTTTAAGTCCTTAACAAGAACAAGGTCTCTTCCTTTTAGGTTGGGCTTGTTGTCTTGCCACTTAGTACATGGCTGTAAAATGGAGAGTATTTGCCAGACTTTGTACTTGTCTCCACTGGCGCAAGTATAAGTCTTTAGTGGTGAAATTGCAGTGGGGAGCATTGATTACTCCAGTTTTTCTGTGTAAGGAGTGCTGCTGGTGTGAGTAAAACAGGCTCGTCTGGGTCATTGGAGACTGGAGTTAGAGCTCTGGCATTGATGATGGCTGAGACCTTTGCCATGAAGGTTACCAGACTCTCGTGGGTAAGTCTTGTGGTCTCTATTTGCAGAAAGATAGAGTCCAGAATTCTGTGGGCTATGCCTATCATTCTTTCCCATGCTCCACCCATGTGAGAGGAGTGAGGTGGGTTTAAAGTCCATGAACAGCCCTGGTCTCTGAGGTATCTCTCTACCCCTTTGGTGCCCATGTTTGAAGGAATATGAAGTTCACTGGCTGCTCCAACAAAGTTAGTGCCTCTGTCTGAGCGGATGTGTTTTTCGGGGCCTCGGATAGCAATGAAGCACCTGAGGGCATTTATGAAGCTTGAAGTGTCCATAGACACGATAACTTCGATGTGCACTGCTCTGATGACCATACAGGTGAATATTACTGCCCAGCATTTGTTGTTTGCGTGACCTCCCCTGGTGTGACAACAGACCAAAGGCCAAAGACATCAAGGCCAACACTGGTGAAAGGAGGGTCTAGAGCAAGTCTGTCAGCTGGAAGGTTGGCCATTTTTTGTGCTTGTAGCATGCCACAAAGTTTGCGACAAGTAACACATTTAAAGATCATGTTACTCACACATCTCTTAGCTTCAACTATGCATAGGCCAGCAGCTCATAAATCTCCCTCTGTGAACAGTCTTTCTTGATGTTTGACGTGGAGATGATGATGTGATATGAGCAAATAAGCAATGTGATGGTGACCAGGAACTATTAGAGGGTTTCTCTCATCTGATTCTAAGTTGGCTTGTCTTAGATGACCACCTACCCTCAATAGTCCATTTTGATCAAGAAATGGGTCAAGTTTTCTCAGGGCACTGTCACTAGGGATAGGTTTTCTGTTCAAGATACAGTCGATTTCCTTAGCATAGGTTTCATGCTGTACAGTGCGGATGATAAGATCCTGAGACTGCTGGAGCTCTAATGCTGAACTGATCCTTTGACAATGATGCCATCCTTTGTGATCACAGCTGTTTGAGTCACCTTTGAAAGAGTGAGCTATATGGGTGAGGCGAGAAATAGCTCAAACAAGTGCCTTCCATTTTGAGAATCTGTTAAATCTGTTAGATTTAAGCTGGCAGTCTGAAGTTGCAGTCTGAAATGTCAAGATTTCAGGACGGATATCAGTATCTGAGTCTGGATCTACTAGTTCAATAGTATCACTTTTAGGAACAGTCTATTCTGCATTGTACAAGAATGCAGGTCCTGTAAACCATGTTGTGTCTTTAAGGTTACAACCATCAACAGCTCTTGTAGCATGGTCTGCAGGATTATGGTCAATAGGTACGTAGTGCCATTGTGTTGGACAAGTGGATCTCCTAATCCACAACACTCTGTTGTTGACAAAAACATAGAAACGTGACTGATGGTATTCAGGTAATCTGTGGCGCCCACCCTGAGTACCAACCACTGCGCTTAGGAAAATGAGTGCCTCAAAAACTGTGTGTGAAAGAAAAAAATTGTATCAAGAATGTGTACAAAAAGTGTTAAAATTTCCAAAGCTGCCACTTTAAATATATGAATGATGTAAACTCTATTAATTCGCAGATGTCAGAAAATTAATATAAGCGGCGCTAATAATGGTGATCAGTGGCCCTATGTTTGACCAGTGAATGATGAGTGATATCAAAAGCATAAATAATATATATATCAAATACTGCAATGATTCATATATATAATCACCCTGTATTACAAAAAGTACAAAAACAATGAGTAGAAATTAGTGAATAAAGTCCATCAAATAGAAGAGACACCGTGACTGATGTGCAGGTTTCTAAAAGATGTCCACCAAAATCAAACTTGCCAGTGATTCCTCTCCCTTCAGATTCAAAACTCACTGGATAAATATGCCTCACACTCTCGTGTTTTGGCAAATAAGCATGATAAGCCTCACAATCGGGTTTAAACGAAAGCTCCAAATTCCATCCGTATGTATACCATTTCACTTTAGCTATTCAAATCCAAGATGCAGACCTCTGGGCAGCAGTCCATAGTCTATATGTACTATGCCTATTGAGATGCATACCCTATTATGGGATCTATGGTAGGCTTGATACCCTGAATTGATCGCCTCTCGGTGTCCTGTATATTATCTGTTCACAGAATTAATATATATTCTGCCAGGCCTTTCTATTTGCCCCCTGCAGCTATCTATTGTAACCTGTGTCTGGGGCGCTGCAAATCCACTCTGCACTACAAGTGCACTGAAAGTGCACTTGAAAATGCAGTTGCTCTAAATCTGAGGGGAAGCACTGCTGATTTTATCATCCAATCATATAGAAGCAAAAATGCTGTTTTTTATTTTCCTTGCATGTCCCCCTCAGATCTCAAGCGACTGCACTTCTAAGTTCACTTGTAGTGCAAAGTGGATTTGCCTTTAGTTAATAAACCCTAATGTCCATGATACCTAATAATTTGGGGTGTACACAGCAAAGGCTAGAGTGCAATTTGCCTAATGGGGACACAAGTTAGATTGATCTGTGTGTCCCCAAGGAAAGAAATTGGTAGGGTTTTACCCTCACTTCCCGTTTGACATGTCACAGGAAGTGAATAAATTTGAAGGAGAAACTGGCAACATTTGGGAGGTGTCTTCACCCTATCAGGGCTGCAGACATCCCCAAAAACTGACAAGACTTCAAATTCCTCTGAATTCTATCCCCAAGCAAAAATAAGAAAGGATTTCATTTAGTTTAACTTTGCAAAGACACATTCCTAAGTTCAACTGTGATGCATGTCAATCGCCCATTTAGACCTTGTTTAATAGAAAACACCAGTTGCCTTTCACTCTAAACATCTGCATCTGCTTTCCTATGATTTGCCAATAAAGTTATGGGTCTGCACCTAGATGCATGTCCCCGTGGTGCATATCTGGATCCCGGAAGTGGTGGCCAGCACACAGGAATGACATCATGTCCCTCCAGGAAGTTCCTTGTACTGCTAAGTTCTTCCCACCACCATGCCCCGCTCACTATTCTCTGAGGAAGAGATGATCCTTATTTGCAAATTAAGATAATATTTTATTTATTTTAACATGGCGTGGTGTTTGTGTGGTTCGTGTGTATGTCTAAATGATTTGGCCTCAAAACACACACCTACTTCCTGTGTACAGATTCACTTCTGGGCCGATGTATATTGCTTCCTGCTTCGTGTGTGTAAGATCTATCTTATCTATCTTATCTATCTTATCTATCTTATCGAGGTTGTCTTTGGGAAATACATGTATGAGTGCTCCCAGCATTGCTGCAGAGGTTAAAAGGGTGAGGGGGGGTCAGCCTGTCAGTGCACAGACCATACGCCACACACTGCATCAAATAGGTCTGTATTGCTGTCATCCCAGAAGGAAGACTCTTCTAAAGATGATGCACCAGAAAGCCCATAAACAGTTTGCTGAAGACATGCAGACTAAGGGCATGGATTACTGGAACCATGTCCTGTGGTCAGATGAGACCAAGACAAACTTATTTGGTTCAGATGGTATCAAGCATGTGTGGTGGCAACCAGGTGAGGAGTAGAAAGACTAGTGTGTCTTGTCTACAGTCAAGCATGGTGGTGGGAGTGTCAGGGTCTGGGGCTGCATGAGTGCTTCCGGCACTGGGGAGCTACAGTTCATTGAGGGAACCATGAATGCCAACATGTACTGTGACATACTGAAGCAGAGCATGATTCCCTCCCTTCGAAGACTGGGCCGCAGGGCAGTGCTCCAACATAACGACCACAAGCACACCTCCAAGAGGACCACTGCTCAGCTAAAGAAGTTGAGGGTAAAGGTGATGGACTGGCCAAGCATGTCTCCAGACCTAAACCTTATTGAGCATCTTTGGGGCATTCCCAAACGGAAGGTGGAGGAGCGCAAGGTCTCTAACATCCACCAGCTCTGTGATGTCGTCATGGAGGAGTGGTGGCCACACAAAATATTGACATTTTGGGCCCAATTTGGACATTTTCACTTAGGGGTGTACTCACTTTTGTTGCCAGTGGTTTAGACATTAATGGCTGTGTGTTGAGTTATTTTGAGGGGATAGCAAATTTACACTGTTATACAAGCTGTATGCTCACTACTTTACATTGTAGCAAAGTGTAGATGTAGGTTCTTGGGTCCACCAGCAGAGAGAAACTGGGTAGATGCCAGACTCCCGATTCTGAGGGCATAATAATGGTCTAGCACAGAGGTCTTCAAAATACGGTCCTCCAGTTGTCCAGGAACTACAATTCCCATCATGCCTAGTCATTAGGGATGAGCCGAACACCCCCCTGTTCGGTTCGCACCAGAACATGCGAACAGGAAAAAAGTTTGTTCGAACACGCGAACACCGTTAAAGTCTATGGGACACGAACATGAATAATCAAAAGTGCTAATTTTAAAGGCTAATATGCAAGTTATTGTCATAAAAAGTGTTTGGGGATCCGGGTCCTGCCCCAGGGGACATGGATCAATGCAAAAAAAAGTTTTAAAAAACGGACGTTTTTTCAGGAGCAGTGATTTTAATAATGCTTAAAGTCAAACAATAAAAGTGTAATATCCCTTTAAATTTCGTACCTGGGGGGTGTCTATAGTATGCCTGTAAAGGGGCGCATGTTTCCTGTGTTTAGAACAGTCTGACAGCAAAATGACATTTGAAGGAAAAAACTCATTTAAAACTACCCGCGGCTATTGCATTGCCGACAATACACATAGAAGTTCATTGATAAAAACGGCATGGGAATTCCCCAAAGGGGAACCCCGAACCAAAATTTAAAAAAAAAATGACGTGGGAGTCCCCCTAAATTCCATACCAGGCCCTTCAGGTCTGGTATGGATATTAAGGGGAACCCCGGCCAAAATTTAAAAAAAAATGACGTGGGGTTCCCCCTAAATTCCATATCAGACCTTTCAGGTCTGGTATGGATTTTAAGGGGAACCCCGCGCCAAAAAAAAAAAAAAAAAGGCGTGGGGTCCCCCCAAAAATCCATACCAGACCCTTATCCGAGCATGCAACCTGGCAGGCCGCAGGAAAAGAGGGGGGGACGAGAGTGCGGCCCCCCCCCTCCCTCCTGAACCGTACCAGGCCACATGCCCTCAACATTGGGAGGGTGCTTTGGGTAGCCCCCCAAAACACCTTGTCCCCATGTTGATGAGGACAAGGGCCTCATCCCCACAACCCTGGCCGGTGGTTGTGGGGGTCTGCGGGCGGGGGGCTTATCGGAATCTGGAAGCCCCCTTTAACAAGGTGACCCCCAGATCCCGGCCCCCCCCCTGTGTGAAATGGTAAGGGGGTACATAAGTACCCCTACCATTTCACGAAAAAAGTGTCAAAAATGTTAAAAATGACAAGAGACAGTTTTTGACATTCCTTTATTTAAATGCTTCTTCTTTCTTCTATCTTCCTTCATCTTCTGGTTCTTCTGGCTCTTCTGGTTCTTCCTCCGGCGTTCTTGTCCAGCATCTCCTCCGCGGCGTCTTCTATCTTCTTCTCCTCGGGCCGCTCCGCACCCATGGCATGGGGGGGAGGCTCCCGCTCTTCTCTTCTTCTTTTCTTCTCTTCTTCTCTTCTTCATTTTCTTCTCCGGGCCGCTCCGCAAACCATGCTGGCATGGAGGGAGGCTCCCGCTGTGTGACGGCGTCTCCTCGTCTGACAGTTCTTAAATAACGGGGGGGCGGGGCCACCCGGTGACCCCGCCCCCCTCTGACGCACGGGACATGACGGGACTTCCCTGTGGCATTCCCCGTGACGTCACAGGGAAGTCCCGTCAAGTCACCGTGCGTCAGAGGGGGGCGGGGTCACCGGGTGGCCCCGCCCCCCGTTATTTAAGAACTGTCAGACGAGGAGCACCGTCACACAGCGGGAGCCTCCCTCCATGCCAGCATGGATTGCGGAGCGGCCCGGAGAAGAAAATGAAGAAGAGAAGAAGAGAAGAAAAGAAGAAGAGAAGAGCGGGAGCCTCCCCCCAATGCCATGGGTGCGGAGCGGCCCGAGGAGAAGAAGATAGAAGACGCCGCGGAGGAGATGCTGGACGAGAACGCCGGAGGAAGAACCAGAAGAGCCAGAAGAACCAGAAGAACCAGAAGATGAAGGAAGATAGAAGAAAGAAGAAGCATTTAAATAAAGGAATTGTCAAAAACTGTCTCTTGTCATTTTTAACATTTTTGACATTTTTTTAGTGAAATGGTAGGGGTAAGAACCCCCTTACCATTTCACACAGGGGGGGGGCCGGGATCTGGGGGTCCCCTTGTTAAAGGGGGCTTCCAGATTCCGATAAGCCCCCCGCCCGCAGACCCCCACAACCACCGGCCAGGGTTGTGGGGATGAGGCCCTTGTCCTCATCAACATGGGGACAAGGTGTTTTGGGGGGCTACCCCAAAGCACCCTCCCAATGTTGAGGGCATGTGGCCTGGTACGGTTCAGGAGGGGGGGGGCCGCACTCTCGTCCCCCCCTCTTTTCCTGCGGCCTGCCAGGTTGCGTGCTCGGATAAGGGTCTGGTATGGATTTTTGGGGGGACCCCACGCCGTTTTTTTTTTTTTTTTTTTGGCGCGGGGTTCCCCTTAAAATCCATACCAGACCTGAAGGGTCTGGTATGGAATTTAGGGGGAACCCCACGTCATTTTTTTTTTTAATTTTGGCCAGGGTTCCCCTTAATATCCATATCAGACCTGAAGGGCCTGGTATGGAATTTAGGGGGACTCCCAAGTCATTTTTTTTTTTTAATTTTGGTTCGGGGTTCCCCTTTGGGGAATTCCCATGCCGTTTTTATCAATGAACTTCTATGTGTATTGTCGGCAATGCAATAGCCGCGGGTAGTTTTAAATGAGTTTTTTCCTTCAAAATGTCATTTTGCTGTCAGACTATTCTAAACACAGGAAACATGCGCCCCTTTACAGGCATACTATAGACACCCCCCAGGTACGAAATTTAAAGGGATATTACACTTTTATTGATTGACTTGAAGCATTATTAAAATCACTGCTCCTGAAAAAACGGCCGTTTTTAAAACTTTTTTTTGCATTGATCCATGTCCCCTGGGGCAGGACCCAGGTCCCCAAACACTTTTTATGACAATAACTTGCATATTAGCCTTTAAAATTAGCACTTTTGATTTCTCCCATAGACTTTTAAAGGATGTTCCGCGGCATTCGAATTTGCCGCGAACACCCCAAATTGTTCGCTGTTCGGCGAACTTGCGAACAGCCAATGTTCGAGTCGAACATGAGTTCGACTCGAACTCGAAGCTCATCCCTACTAGTCATGTCTGTGAATGTCAAAGTTTTACAATGCCTCATGGGACGTGTAGCTCTGGAACAGCAGAAGAGACATAATTTGAAGATTCCTGATCACTCTAGCATGTCTTAAAAAAAGGTGTGTTCTCATGTGCCTTGTATAATGTATAATGCCGAAGAAATATTGTTTGGAAAATACAAGTGGGTCATGGCACATCTACATTCCAAATTTGCCACTTGAGATGGTCATGCACTATGCAATCTGATTGGCCAATCTCTGTACAACTCAATATTTAGGCAAAATATATAATAGGAAGATGCACTTGAACAATTAATTCAAATTATAGGAAATCAAACAGGCTCTTGCACCAAATCTAATTTAATTAAGATCTAAATGATTCCAGTGTATGGTCACTTTTAAAGATCAAGATCTGAAAATATTAATTTATTGGGTTTAGAAACACTTCTCTGTTCTTTGTAATGTATTGAAAGATTTGGGTTAAAAAAACAAAACAAATTTTAAATATATTAGAAGTAATAGGAATGAGATTAGCATCAAAAGGGTTAATTAACTGAGAACACCTAATTGCCTAACAAAACACACCTAATTAGATGAAATTACCCAATTGTATTGGGCATGCACTATTATCAAAGAGTTACCATAGCGCCAGTTGCAGTTTACATATGCAGGCATTTATTATCGCTCTTTGTGCTTCAATGTTCGCACATTCGATTAATGATTTTTCCAGCGCACAAATTAATGTATGAACTGGTGCAGCGCCTTCTTCTTAGTGAATTACCCTCACTATCTCTAGTGGTTCCTGTGGGGGAAAGCGCTACAAAGGCATAGATTTTGAGTCATTCCTACTAGTGCATTAGGAATATATAGGAATAACAATTTAAGTTTTATATATTTTTTTTCTATTGCATTACTATTTTTTGTGTGTTCCCATATACTGTAGGTATGTGCAGCAACCAAGTAAATATGTATCATGGTTTTATAGAGATTTTGGATATGTGTGGGCATTTACTTTGACCTGTAGCATCTCTGTCACATCCGTGTACTGAAAATAGTATCCATTAAAGCACTGCACACTAAATTCCCTTTACTATTACATGGAGTTCATTTGGTTATGTGGAAATCAACAAGAGGTACTTTGGAGTAATATCTCCAAAAATTATTCCTGACAACAATGTTCTATGAGGGTCATCACTAGGGATAAGCTTAAAGTTTGGACCAAACATGAATTTCTGAACTTTCACAAAAGTCATGTATAACAGCAGTATTACTACAGCAATGATTTTGAAGGATGCTGGCAGGTGCTGGCACTGTCAACTCCTTAACAATCAGTGACATCACCAGGCCCATCCACTGACTAGGCTGGAAATCACTGGCCATGTAAAAAAAAAGGAGCTTCGGATAGTTTTTTATTAACCTATATTTTATTAAAGAGGAGCCTGAGATAGTTTAAAGAACACTGTGGGGGTTTTCCCTATAAATCATACCATGTCATTTAAGTCTGGTATGAATTTTAAGGGGCCTAAAAAAATGGTTTAAGGTCCCCTCCACATGCTGTACCAGGGTCTTCTATGGATTTTAGGGGAGAACCCCATGCACAAAATCAAGAAAAACAAAAGTGTGAGGTCCACCCAAAAATTCACACCATACCCTTATTTGTGTGCAGCCTGGCGGGCCAGAAAAGGGATTGGGGTGAGCATGCACCCCCTGAACAGACAGGTTACATGTCCTCAACATGATGGGTATATCCCATGGAAAAACACCTTGTCCTCATGTTGATGAAGACAAGAGCCTCATCCCCACAACGTTGGCCAGTGGTTGTGGGGGTCTGTGGTCAAGGGGCTTGTAGGATTCTGGAAGCCTCCTTTGACAATAAGGGGGCACCCAGATATCACCCCCTCATGTGAATGAGTTAGCAGTACATAGTATACACAGTTTTCGACAAGCCCTTAAAAAAGTCAGAACATCCTCAAGGCATGTTATTTAATGCATGTTTGCATAATAATGTTTCATTTTAAGCATTACTAAAACCACTGTTTTAAGATTTTTATTGAATTGATACATGCCAGCACCCATGCCTTTTGTTTGACAATCCCCTACCTATCTGCCTAGAAAATGGCCATTACTGTTTTTTAACATTTGGCTTCCATTGACTGCAGTGGGGGTTTGGATTTGGCACCTGAACATTAGTAAGACTGGCTGAACCAAAACCAGATATGTTAGATCCATCACTAGTTGTTGTCACCTATGGCTAAATGTGAAAACAATTTGGATATAACATTTAGCAATGATTTCTTATTTGGGTTAAGTGAGGAAACTACCTACCCATCTTTTTATATAAAGAAAGGGGAAAATATATATATATATATATATATATATATATATATATATATATATATATATATATATATATATATATAATATACACATACTATATTGTCAAAAGTATTGGGGCACCAGCCTTTGCACGCACGTGAACTTTAATGGCATCCCAGTCTAATGCCCGGTACACACACAAGCGGACTTTTGAACTGGACTGGTCCGACGGACCGAATCCATCTGACAATCCGACCATGTGTGGTCTTCATCGGACTTCCGACGGATCTTTTCGGTCGAAAGTCCGACGGACTTCAGATCTTTCCGCTGGAACTCCGCCGGACCCAGTTCCTATCGGGAAGCCCGTTCGTGTGTATGCTCGTCTGACGGGCCAAATACGATGCAAGGGCAGCTATAGCACCTGCCCGCGAGAATGTTTCCAGCACGATCCTATCGCGCTGGTTCTCGGCGACAGGGTACTATGCATCTCATGCTCGCTGCAATAGGAAAAACACATTTTCCTATTGCAGCGAGCACAAGGGGGAGGCAACAATGTCCCTTAGGTCTGCTATGGATTTTAAGGGGAACCCCCTATGCCGAAAAAAAGGTGTGGGGGTCCCCCAAAATCCATTCTAGACCCTTATCTGAGCACACAGCCCGGCCGGTCAGGAAAGGGGGTGGGAATGAGTGAGCGCCCCCCCTCCTGAACCGTACCAGACCACATGCCCTCAACATGGGGGGTGGGTGCTTTGGGGAAGGGGGGCGCCCTGCGCCCCCCCACCCCAAAGCACCTTGTCCCTGTGTTGAGGACAAGGGCCTCTTCCCGACAACCCTGGCCGTTGGTTGTCGGGGAATGCGGGTGGGGGGCTTATCGGAATCCGGGAGCCCCCTTTGATAAGGGGGCCCCCAGATTCTGGCCCCCCGCTCTATGTGAATGAGTGTAGGGTACATTGTACCCCTACCCATTCACCTGGGAAAAAAGTGTCAATAAAAAACTGGTGGTGACCCTGCCCCTTATGACGGCACAATCCCAGCATGCCCTGGGACTGTGACGTCATAAGGGGCAGGGTCACCGGGTGTACCTGTGTAGTGTGTTTTTTTTATTGATACTTTTTTCCCCAGGTGAATGGGTAGGGGTATGATGTACCCCATACTCATTCACATAGAGCGGAGGGGGCGGGATCTGGGGGCCCCCTTATTAAAGGGGGCTCCCGGATTCCGATAAGCCCCCCGCCTGCAGACCCCGACAACCAACGGCCAAGGTTGTCGGGAAGAGGTCCTTGTCCTCATCAACATGGGGACAAGGTGCTTTGGGGTGGGGGGGCCGCAGGGCGCCCCCCTTCCCCAAAGCACCCACCCCCCATATTGAGGGCATGCGGCCTGGTACAGTTCTGAAGGGGGGCGCTCGCTTGTCCCCACCCCCTTTCCTGACCAGCTGGGCTGCATGATCAGATAAGGGTCTGGTATGGATTTTGGGGGGACCCCCACACTGTTTTTTTGGCGTAGGATGTTCCCCTAAAATCCATACCAGACCTAAGGGCCTGGTATGCTCTGCGACGGGGCTCGCAAGGTGTTAATCTTGCTGATAAAAGCGGCGAGATTGACTTCCTTTTCTAGTCCCGTCATACTTCATCACGTTCAAAATGAACATGTGTGGGCAAGTCCAGAAGTCCGCCGTAACTCCGTCGAAAGTCCGTCAGGAAGACCGTCTGACCTATTCTGCCGGAAAAGTCTGGTCGTGTGTGTGCGAGTCCATTCTTTTGGAAAGTCCGTCGGAAGTCCACCGAAAGTCCGTCAGATAGACCGTCAGACCAGTCCGGTCGAAAAGTCAGCTCGTGTGTATGCGGCATTAGTCCTTAGGGTTCAATATTTAGTTGGCCCACTCTTTGTAGTTATAACAGCTTCAACTATTCTGGGAAGTTTGTCCACAAGGTTTATATATATTTCCTTCTTTAGAAAGCATTCCACAACTTAACAGCCCTCAAACACCCTATCTACTCCACTTCTCTAACACCCCATATGAATCCATCGCTTACTAGTGTGAATTCAGATACAACTTGAATCACATGACAGTGGAAATCAAAATGCTTTGAATGGTTCCTGGTCACATCAATGCAACTCAGCACAGCATGATTTTGAAAAAAGGTTCCTGCACTTCTTTGTTGTGATTGCAGTACGATTTGGGCCCTATAGACTATGCAAACCACATCCACGTTGCACTACCTAATTGCACTGAAATTGGATCAAAATTTGGGTTGAAGCAGTGTGAACCTAACCCTAGGCTGTCTTCCTGTTATTACTTTGACACAAATGGGGTTATTTACTAAAGGAAAATCCACTTTGCACTGCAAGTGCACTTTAAAGTGCACTTAAAGTGCACTTGGAAGTAAAGTCGCTGTAGATCCGACGGAGACATGCAAGGAAAATAAACAGCATTTTAGCTTGCACATGATTGGATGAAAAAATCAGCAGAGCTTCCACTCATTTTAGATCTACCCCTTAGATTTAGAGCGACTGCACTTCCAAGTGCACTCTCAGTGCACTTGGAAGTGCACTTGCAGTGCAAAGTGGATTTGCCTTTCTTAAATAACCCCCAAAGTTTCAAGTAAAGTAAACACAATGGGAGTTATTTACGAAAGGCAAATCCACTTTGCACTACAGGTGCAAACTACAAGTGCAAAGTGTACTTGAAATTGCCCTGAAAGTGCACTTGGAAGTGCAGTCACTGTTAATCTGAGGGGTAGATCTGAAATGAGGGGAAGCTCTGCTGATTTTATTATCCAATCATGTGCAAGCTAAAATGCTGTTTTTTATTTTCCTTGCATGTCCCCCTCAGATCTAGAGTAACTGCACTTCCTAGTGCACTTTCATTGCAATTTCAAGTACACTTTGCACTTGTAGTTTGCACTTGTAGTGCAAAGTGAATTTGCCTTTACTAAATAACCCCCAATGGGTGTGCTACAAAAAATGTTTTTTGTTCTGTTTTCTCAAAGCATTTTTATGACCTTTGTTCATGTCAGAACAGCATAACCATTGCAGTATATTTCTACTGATCATATTAGCTGCATTTAAAATTCAAACTCTAACATATTATACTACTGTAGCTTGGTGAGCCATCACTGTGAAGCAACATACTATCCAAATTTGCCAATAGCAAAGCAGTAAACACTAGTTTAAACTCTATTTTTTGGCTTCTATCTGTGTGTACTCTAAAGAAATGATGAGCTTTCTACTATGGGGGTTATTTATGAAAGGAAAATCCACTTTGCACTACAAGTGCACTACAAGTGCAAAGTTTACTTGAAATTGCACTGAAAGTGCACTTGAAAGTGCAGTCGCTGTAGAACCGAGGGGGACATGCAAGGAAAATAAAAAAACAGCATTTTAGCTTGCACATGATTGGATGATAAAATCAGCAGAGCTTCCCCTCATTTCAGATCTACCCCTGTGTGGATTTGCTTTTAGTAAATAACCCCTATGTTTTCTCCACACTGACTGACTACCTTCCAATTTTGATTTCTTCATTGCACCAATACATAACATGAACACCATGGGGGTTATTTAAGAAAGCCAAATTCACTTTGCACTACAAGTGCAAACTACAAGTGCAAAGAAATTGCACTGAAAGTGCACTTGGAAGTGCAGTCGCTGTAGATCCAAGGGGGACATGCAAGGAGGAAAAAAACAGCATTTTAGCTTGCACATGATTGGATGATAAAATCAGCAGAGCTTCCCCTCATTTCAGACCTACCCTTCAGAGCAACTTCACTTCCAAGTGCACTTTGCACTTTTAGTTTGCACTTGTAGTGCAAAGTGGATTTGCCTTTCGTAAATAACCTCCCATATGTGAAAAAGCCATATTCCTCAACCAGAACACACTTTTCTCCACTGCACTCATGATAACATCATACAAAACATTGCCTAGAAATCTATTAGCCCAAACACAGTCAAATTGCCAAATTAATGTTAAGTTTTTTTATTGTTTCCCATCACTGCTACCAGTTGATCCAGGGAATGTTTTATTGCCTCTTGGGGGATCAGGAAGGAATTTTCTTCCCTGCTGGAGCATTTACATAATGCTTTATTGTTGTTGTTTTTTTGCCTTCCTTTGGATCAACTGTGGATATAGGATTGTAGGATTGTGTACATGGAGGTTTTCTATTGCTGTTTGTGTGTGTGTTTTTTCTCTGTGGGTTGAACTGGATGGACTTGTGTCTTTTTTCAACCAGACTAACTATGTAACTATATAACTATGTAACTACTCTCAGTATGTATCCCTAATGTTTCAATATATTATCAGTGAGGTACAGTATATTTGGTATTATAGATGGAAATTTTGACGCAGTGCAGTATAGGTATAGAGATAAAAATGCACAATAGTCATTGTATTATTCCTGTGACCATTTTACGCCATTATAAACATGTACTAGACACTACACTTCCCTTTACATGACAACGTATTGATGTAACCTCTCAGCACAGTTCAAAATAAATCACTATCCTTTGTACCCCTAACAAAGGCACAGCAGTTTTGTAAGGCAATTGCATAGTCAAACTAAAACCCTTTGCATTGTGTGGTAATGTCCCAGAGTTTTACATTTTTAAGGAGAGATATAAATGTTTTTATGTTGTACAAGTGTGCTGTTTTTTTTTTTTCAGTTAGTGAGGAATATTTAATCATGACTGTAAATATAAGTAGCTAAAATTACAAAACCTAATGTATTTGTATTAAAAATAAAAGCTAGGGCAGACATGCATTGTTAGAGCTCCACACCGCTGAGGAGAGAAGACAAGGACAAAGCGGAGCCTGCAGGCTCAAAAGGTATCCATTTGAACCTTTTTGCCCCAGGGAACAAACTGTGAAAGTTTGGGCAGGAAATATGGTACTGGGAGGAAACCGTGGCAGAAATAAAAATCACCTCACAAAGAGCTCACAGGCACTCACTGCAGCTGAAGCAGCTCCAGTCACCTCACAAGATACAGCATCAGGGCACTCTCACAGACAGAAAATGTCACAGCAAGACTCTCCATTTGAGTCAGATACAGAACAAATCCTCTCACAAACTTCTCCACAAGCCTCCTCAGCATCCCCAGTAATATTATTACAATTTGAAAAGATGCTTCATAAGGCTTTAAAACAAACCTCAGACCAAATAACAAAAAGCCTAACCAAAGAAATAAGAGAGCTGGGAAACCGCACCGCAGCCTTAGAAATAAAAATGGATGAAATTGAAATTACAACCCAAGAAAATATAACAGAATTGGAACAATTAAAAAAAGAGAATTTAATACTTCAAACTAAGCTCGAAGATTACGAAAATAGAGCCAGACGTTCAAACTTGCGCATAAGGGGAATACCTGAAACTGTGACAGACCTGCAATCTACTATTACTGCTCTATTACAAGAACTAAAGCCAGATATCCCTATTGAACGTTTAGAACTGGACAGAGTACACAGAGCCCTCACAGCCAAAAAGAAAGATGGACCCCCACGTGATATAATCACAAAATTTCATTATTACAGAACGAAAGAACAAATACTAATTGCTGCAAGAGAAAAAAAGGAACTTAATTTTCAAGGACACAATTATCAAATTTTTGCTGACTTATCCCAACTTACTATTACTAAAAGACGATCCATGAAACCCCAACTAATGGAACTGCAATGCCACAACATTATGTATCAATGGGGCTTCCCCTTTTCAGTCAGATTTAACTACCAAGGTACAATTTACAGAAGCAGATCAGCAGATGAACTACAACAAACCCTTTTAAAATTAAATCTGACAGAACCCACAAGCAGCAACACTCCCACACGCAGAAGAATGGCATCATCTTCACCTTCAGGCAGCACCCAGAAAATTTCAGAACAAAATGGGAATCATCATTCTCACAAAAGAGGCCGTTATGCCACATCATCCATGGACCAAGAAGATTCAATGGACTGACATCCTAATTCCTGATATCTCTTCATTTATTATACTAAGAGATGGTTCTCTATAAAAAACCTGTATTTATAACTGAATGTAACTGCATTCTGATAGTCACACACTGTGTGGGATCATGTTACATTCCAGTTATATTTCTTATTACTTCTGATTCATATAGCCTTAGAATGTATAAGTGAAATAAGGAAATTCTTGTTCAGTTATATATTTTCAGGTAATAACAATAGATTTATTACTTTTTAGGGCAAATATGTTCAATAATTCAGAAGTAATGGAAGCTTTTTCTTTCTTTTCTTAAAACAAATATATTATTACCTAACTAGTTCCTAGAATTATGTTTTTGTTTATTCTAATCTGAAGCAATACAACCTCAATTTTATGAGTTAACATATCTAAACAGTTACATATGAATAAAATATGTAATTGTTTACTCTAAAAGGGTTAAAATCCCAAAATAATCCAAACTATCTTCATCAATACCAAAGTTATTAACAGTACCTTTCTAACTGAATTATTTAGCCTAGGGCAAGACTAACCATATACAACCACCCTGGAATAAATAATTTCAACAAAAACTATATTCTGCACTCCAATTAATGAAACATCATTTTGATGTCTTTTGACATAGCACTTCTCTCCTGTAAGCGGAAGATCCGTGTACCCCCATTAGCCCTCCTCATTCTCCCAACCATATTATGTGGGAGTGTGACGAAGGCACTTATTCCCCTGAGAGAGATATTTATTCTCTTTCACGGGTAAATTGTGATTACTTGCAAAAAATAATTTATACAATGTATCATCTAATCTCATATGTTTTTTGTTTACTCTTTACTCCAGAATTCACTGGTTTCTTTCCTATCTATTCATCTCTTCAGTCCACACAGGTTGATCTGCGCAGTCAGCTCTGCATAACAAAAAGTAAGTCAAAACTATTTGATCTATTGCCATGGCACCACTGAATATACTTTCCCTGAATGTTCAGGGAATAAATGTCCCTCAAAAAAGGACCAAAGCCTTCCGTACTTTCCATAACAAGAAGGCTCACATAGTATGCCTCCAAGAAACACACTTCACCAAAGATTCTACTCCAAAATATATTTCTCCTTTTTATCAACAAATTTACACGGCTTCTGCCTGTACCAAGAAAAGGGGAACTCTAATTGCATTTCACCGATCCACACCATTCACCTTATCATCAGAAATTAAAGACCCAGAAGGTAGATACCTGATACTCATGGGTTATATAATGGATACAGCAATCACGGTGATTTCCTACTACGCTCCTAACAAACAACCTACACCATTCCTCTCACATATATTACAAGTGATTAATACACACAAAATAGGAACAGTGATAATGTGTGGGGATTCGAACCAGGTCCTCCTCCCATTTCTAGATAAATCACCTTTTACACCATCCAAAATAACCTCTAGATTACCTTTTTCTCAACTTCTTTCCAAATACAATCTGGTAGGTTCATGGAGAGAAAGTAACCCAATGAAAAAGAAATTCACTTATTTCTCGCACCCTCATCAAACCTTCACCAGAATAGATCATATTTTTCTAACAATAGGAATGATACCAGAAATTATTGCATCAGATATAATTCCGATTCCGTGGTCTGACCATAATGCAGTATACACTACTATAGCCTCAGCCATACCAAAAGCGCATGACCCAACGTGGTACTTACCGGACATAATGCTCAAACACCCACTACATCAGATGGCCATTGAACAAGCTTTAAAGGAATACATATCAATTAATAATACAACAGACATCTCCCCAATAACACTGTGGGAAGCTCATAAGCCTGTCTTGCGTGGTACAATACAAAGACAAATGGCACTATTTAAACGGGAACGCAAAAATCTAGCAAAAAAACTAGAACTCAATTTTAATGCAGCCTACATATCATTTCAAGATAATCCATCTCAGAGTACAAAATCTCATCTGGAAAAATCTAGATTGGAATACGATCTATTTCTCACTGAGTCAGTTGATAAATCCCTCAAACGCTCCAAACACAATTTCTACATGAATACAAACAAACCAGGTACATATTTGGCTCGGGCATTAAATTCAACTAACAAATCTTTCAAACCAATACGTTTGAAATTATCAAAAAATGTTTACACTTGTAATCCAGTTAAAATAGTCCATAAATTTCACTCACATCTCGCAACTTTATACAAGACAAACAATGAATTTAATCCTACAGAGGCTGAATCCTTCTTCTCAAAAATAACCTTACCTGAGTTATCTCAGAATCAAAAAAGCAGTTTGGATGAGCCTATAACTATAGATGAAGTTGCTAACGCCATAAAAGACCTAAAACTTAACAAAAGACCAGGCCCAGATGGCTACTCGGCTTTATACTATAAAACATTCTCAGAAATACTCTCTCCCATTCTCACTGAAACTTTTAACAAACTTGTAGATGGACATTCTTTTAGGCAAGAAAGACTAATGGCAATTGTTTGTATGATCCCAAAACCCCTTTCTGATGATACTTCCTGTGTGAATTATCGGCCTATCTCTCTGTTAAACCTCGATATTAAATTATTAGCAAAAATAATAGCAAAACGCCTCAATAGCATTATAGGAAAATTAATACATAGAGATCAAGTAGGCTTCATGCCAAATAGACAGGCAGGCGATAATATACGCAGGGCAGTGTTATTGGCACATATTGCTAAAAAACGGAAAATCCCTTTATGTTTTCTATCTCTCGATATTAAGAGGGCATTTGACACAGTATCCTGGCAATATATGCAATATTCATTACAAAAATGGGGTTTTGGACCCCACTTTTTAACATGGATCAAAGCATTATATAATAAACCCAAAGCCTATATAAAATATGCTGGATACAAATCTGAAGCCTTTAATATCGAAAGAGGTACCCGACAGGGTTGCCCATTATCTCCCTTATTATTTGCCCTTATACTCGAACCCATGGCCCAATACATCAGAACAAACCAAACTATAACTGGCATTGAAGTAGGAGGTATTACACACAAATTATGTATATTTGCAGACGATATATTACTTTTTCTATCATCACCACAGGTCTCTGGTCCTAACTTAATACCAGCTCTTGATGGATTTGCAGCCCTATCCGGCCTTATGATTAATCCTAAGAAATGCCTAGTGCTTAATATTTCACTCACAAACATGGAATTGATCCCGGCTAGGGCTGCACTCCCATTCACATGGGCAGAAAAATCAATCCCATATCTTGGAATTCATTTAACAGCATCTCATTCTGACTTATTCTCAACCAATTATCCTCCTGTATTAAGACAGATCACAAATCTAATAAAACAATGGTCGCAACTTCCTTTATCCTGGATAGGAAAGATTAATGCAATCAAAATGACTATTCTACCCAAATTGCTTTATCTATTCAGAGTCCTCCCTATTCCAATTCCTTCCTATTTTTTGAGAATAGTACAAAAAAGAGCAACTTCGTTTATATGGGGCTCTTCTAAACCACGTATACCTATACACACACTACATCTTCCCAAAAATAAAGGAGGCTTGGGATACCCTAATTTTACTAACTACTACAGAGCAGCACATTTGGCCAGTCTATCCAAATACCATGCAAAACAGAAAATCCCATTATGGGTATTTATAGAGGCTTCAGAAAATGACCCTCTATTAATATCAAATTTATTATGGCTTGATCCTAAAGACCGCTTTAAAATTCATAATCCCATAACTAAACACTTCTTATCTCTCTGGGATAAACTAAAAACCAAATATCAGTTACAATCTCCACACAATCCTCTCCTTTCTTTTATCAGAAATCCGGGCTTTTATCCGGCATGGATCTACCCAAATTCTTTTAAAGCTTGGACAACATCAGGCATTCAGACACTAAATGACTTCATAGCATCTAAATCATTCCTTTCATTCCCATCGCTTAGAGAAAAATATGATCTACCAAACTCTGAGATATTTAGATATCTCCAAATCAAAAATTTCTATACACCATTCCTAAAGGGGGATACACCATTATCCCAATTATCCATTTTTGAATCAATCTGTACAAAAGATCCATTTGCTAAAGGTACAATTTCATCACTTTATAATCAATTATATGGAGTAGCAAATCTTAATAGACCCTCTTACGTTCAGGGGTGGGAGGAGGACCTGGGACGAACTTTAGAAGACACGGACTGGTCTAACATATGGCTCACATCTAAGTCATCTTCACCCAACATCTTAGCACTGGAGACAAATTATAAAGTCCTAACTCGCTGGTACCTTGTACCCGCTAGAGTGGCAAAATATTCACCTAATACCTCAGCTCTTTGTTTTCGAGGATGCCCAGAAATAGGCACATATTTACACATATGGTGGACGTGCCCAGTAATCCAAACCTTCTGGAAGGAAGTCTTCATGATTGCATCTAAAATATTTAAAAAAATAATACAGCCAGATCCATATTTAACTTTACTTAATCTAAAACCGGAATGGTTAACACTCTCTCAATTCAAACTTATGATCCAACTAATAACGGCTGCAAAACAAACAGTGGCCAAGGCATGGAAATCTCCTACATTGGTACTAGCAGAAACAATTCACAGAATGAATAATACAATGTCCCATGCTAAGATGGTAGCCATCGATCAAAATCAAATTCCAAAATTTGAAAAACTTTGGCATCCTTGGATAAAACAACAGTTCCTGTCAAACTTCAATGACTCTGTCCTGTTGCCATGGTAACAGATTAAATGACTTACAGAGACACCCATTCTAAGGCTTCAAAGAGAACTAAAAAGAATAATAAACTGACGAGCGGGACAACCTTGTGGACCATACCTCTACCTTTCAACCCTTTTTCTTCTTTCTCTTTCCTTTTCTCCACCTTACGATTAAAGCTCATTATCAGAATTTATTTGACCTATATACACTCTACTTGTAAACAATATGTATAGTAGGTATAAATCATTTAAATACCTACAAAAGTAACTAAGGAAATGATATATATCTTTAATTTAGGTTTACGTGAACCCAATGTTTAATATTTGAAATTTCATGATATTTACCTATATAAACCCTACTGTAAAACAATGAGCTTACTTTATAGATCCTTGTAAATTTACTTTATGTATCTTTATAACATTGTATACTCAATAAACTTCTTTTGACAAGGAAAAAAAATAAAAGCTAGTACAATAAATAGAACATTATACAACAATTATATGTAAATAACTGAGGGTGGTGGTAAAAATATATATATATATTGTGGGCCCTTATCTAAAAGTTTAAAGATGTAGGGAACAATAACTACAAAATATAAGTATAGCAAAATGATGTGTCATTTTGTAGAATGGATATTTTCTATACTGCCTTTAGTTAGGGCCCAGGGATGTTCGCTGTATTCAGAGCTTCTTAAGAATGGTTAATTACCTTTCAAAACTTTGTAGTCATTTATATGATATATGTGAACCACCAAGACAATTAACTCACGCTGGTGCACTCTGGGAATGGGCTGGAACACAGCAAACGGTTTTTGTGTCAATAAAACAAGCTATTGCAGAAACCATTACATATTATAACCCACTACAGTTCTTGGCTTTACAATCAAATCAGACAGCTGAAAACAAGCTTAGTATAGCCAGTATTAAAGGTGGAATAAGTTTTATAATAAGTACAGCATTACAATGGCAGACACATTATTATTAATCTGTATCCAAATACAAGGCAACACAAGAAAATCTGAAGTGATAAACAGAGTACAGACAAACAGGGTTATGTATTTTAGTTTTATTATTAATAATTAAGGTTGGATTCAAAAACACTATTTTTTTTACTAACAAATAATGCAAAAATGAACCTAAAGTTGTCTCTAAATAACTAAAATGTACATCATGTCAGTAATAGTAACCTATTGTTGTTTTTTTAGCACATTTATGATTTCTTATTTAAAAAAAAAAAGCAAAAAAAAACTGAGCTAAAAACATTTTTCATTCACTTTTAGTGCGATATCTCTACTCTACTCTACAATTAGAGTTAAGTAAGTAACTGAAACTCTGCTCTAATGAGGATTTGATAGACACCATTATCTTTACCGATAATAGTATTAGTGAACTGGCAAACAGTAGTCAAAAGGGTCAAGCACTCTAGTGCAGGGGTAGTGAATTAAAATTCAAGGAGGTCCAGTAACTAAAAAATTCTGCCATGAAAGATTGTATGTGTCTACTTTCCTTATTTTGGCGCAAGCCATGCTCTTTGGCACCTTTCTTACTTATCTCCACGTACTCTGGTAATACTCTGTAAATGTCAATGTAAATGTCCTCAATAGTGTTCCCCCTTACACCTGGTGCCCCTGCCAGAGTATTTAATTACATTGGGTGCCCCCATCAGACATCAATTGCCCCATTACATCAGGTGTTCCCATCAGAGTGCCCCTATACATCAGGTGTCCCCATTAGAGTGCCCCCTTAACATAAAATTTGCCCATCAGCATGCCCTTATTTTAGGTTAAGGGGCATTCTGATGGATACATTTACGTTACGGGGCATGCTAATGGGCACATTTTGTTGTGCCCATCAGAGTGAACCTTAACTAAAATAAGGGGCGTGCTGATGGCCACGTTTTATGTTAAGGGCACCCTGATGGGCATATTTAATGTTTAGGGGCACTCTGATGAGCCCATTTTATGTTAAGAGGCACACTGATGGGCACAATAAAATGTGCCCATCAGTATGCCCCTTAACATAAAGTGTGTCCATCAGCGTGCCCCTTAACATAAAATGTGCCCATTAGTGTGCCCCTTAACATTAAATATGCCCATCAGAGTGCCCCTTAACATAAAATGTGCCCATCAGAGTGAACCTTAACATAAAATGTGCCCATCAGATTGCCCCTTATTTTTTGTTAAGGGGCACACTGATGGGCATATTTTATGTTAAGGGGCACACTGATGGGCATATTTTCTTATAAGGGGTACACTAATGGGTACATTTTATTTTAAGGGACACTCTAAAGGGCACATTTTGTTGTGCCCATCAGAGTGAACATTACATTAAATGTGCCAATCAGTGTGCCACTTGTAAGAAAATATGCCCGACAGTGTGCTCCTGTAAACACCCCACATACCTTGAGGCAGGCAGGGATCTGGAACTAGTAGAGGGAACAAGCTGCAGGGGACAAGAGCTGCGTTGCCACTGGAAGTCTTGCTTGAAGGGGCGGGACACGCATGCACATCATACGTAATTGCCAGCTCAGTGAGAGCCGCGAGATAACAAACAACAAGGGGCGGGGGCATGCACGTGACGTCATGGCATATCTCACGGCCCAGTCGTGAGCTGTGAGATTGTAAACAGCAGGGGCAGAGCGCACACGCAACGTCATCGGTTGCAGGGATGCTCCCGGTCCCAGCAACCAATGACTGCCGAGTGGAGGAGTGGGAAATGATGGTGTACACTGGCAGACTGACGGTCCAGACAGGAACATTGCTCGGTCCGTGTTCGGACTGTGGGCCGCCATTAAGTGACAGCTGCTCTATTGTATAGTTGAGGTTGTCAGTTACCATTGTTTATTCTTTGTTTTTCTCTTGAAAACAAAAAATTACATTTGCCTTTTAGCTTTTGCTAAGATGAAGGATAAAACGATAAAGGCACCATAGTTAGGTAAATATGTCCAATGTTTAGAAAGCTATGATGGGCTTTATGAGAGCAGTGCTACTGAGCAGGAGAAGAAGAGTCTGGGTAACAGGACTTGTCGTCTTTGCCATGTTGGCAGTGGCATTTGAGGAGGTGGTGGTAGTTATGCCTGTCGGAGATATGATGATGGGTAAGACCCCTTTCACACTGGGCCCTTTCACACTGGGGTGGCGGGTCCGTTAGCGGTAAAGTACCATTAGTTTTAGCGGCGCTTTACTGCTGATAAAGTGGCACTTTTGAGCTGGTAGCGGGGCGTTTTTAACCCCAAAGAAGGGGTTAACAAGTAGTTAAAAGCGCCCGTGTTGTGGAGCTTCAGAAGCGCCTTTCAGCGCTGCCCATTCATTTCAAAGGACAGAGGCGGAGTACACTAAACCTTTATTAGTGTTCAAACAATCAAATGTTCCACAGTAGCGCATTACATTAGGAAGAATAATAGAAAAGATGTAGAAAACTGATATAAGTGCAAACATAGTACAAATTGTTCTAACAAAAACAAATGCAAAAGAAAATTATTGTGACCACTATAAAGTCCAAATTGAAATGTTGTCAATTCTCCACTGTACACAGCCCAAATAATAATCACACCCTACGTGTGAGATGATGTGAAAAAAAAAAAAATCAATACACCTTAATTCCACCACTGTTGTGACACAGGTGAACCCTTCTGCCTCTGAAAACTCACCAGATCACATTGCCTCCCACTCCCATGGGTACGCTTAAGCGTTTTGATAATAGTTGGATCTCAGAAGCATTAGGTCACACTTTCCACATTAGGATGTCGCTCACCTCCCGTCCACCATCCTCCTCGGATCCTCCACGCTCTCTGCACACACCACATGTCTACCCATGAGAGAGTGAGGCAATGTGATCACAACGGTGGTGGAATCAAGGTGTATTGATTTTTTTTTTCACATCATCTCACATGAAGGGTGTGATTGACAACATTTCAATTTGGACTTTATATTGGTCACAATAACTTTTCTTTTGAATGTGTTTTTGTTAGAACAATGGGGGTTATTTACGAAAGGCAAATCCACTTTGCATTACAAGTGCACTTGGAAGTGCAGTCGCTGTAAATCCGAGGGGTAGATCTGAAATGAGGGGAAGCTCTGCTGACTTTATCATCCAATCATGTGCAAGCTAAAATGCTGTTTTTTATTTTCCTTGCATGTCCCCCTTGGATTTACAGTGACTGCACTTCCAAAGTGCACTTTCAGTGCACTTGTAGTGCAAAGTGGATTTGCCTTTAGTAAATAACCCCCAATGTGTACTATGTTTGCACTTATATAATTTTTCTCCAATTTTTCTATAATTCTTCTTAATGTAATGCACTGTGGAACATTTGATTGTTTGAACACTAATAGGGGTTTCACATATTGTTTGACTATTTTGACACATATTTTGTGGTCAGAATGTGGAAGATTTAAGGTAAACAGAAGGTGATATCAAAAGTGATTGGGGAGGAAAAAGATTAACTGGTGGAACATACTATGAAAAGGAGAAGGGAGTCATTTGCCTTTAGTAGTAGGATCAGCCTTTTTTTTTTGCAGGGCCAAAGAGGGCAATAGCCTAAAACCCCAGAGCTTTTAGGATCCCGTGGATGACTGCTGCACATAGCTAGCTCATAGTCATCACATTTAAAAGAGAAACATGACCAAAGCTTTTCTGGCCATACGTCTCTTCTGGGTCACAGGAATGCACTGACCTTTGCACCCCTGTGACCCAAAATAAGCCTGCAGAGGGCTAAAGTCCTGGATCAGCTGACATCACATAGCCACTTTAGTTTCTGGGAGAATCTTGGCCATATTGTCCAGATCCACCCAGTGGTCTGTTAGACAATTTGCTCTGGCTCTCAGCGCTTGTCTACTGATTTCTCCCCTACGGGTAAAAATCAGCTGTTTGGAAAGCCGCTCTGCAGTGAACGCCACGCCAGTGTGGATGGACTTGTGCCTTACTTCCCTAACCTCCATGTAAGTGAATAATGCACCTGTACCTTATTAAAATTTTTACAGTTCTAACCTAGAGGCACCTGTGTTTCTCTTCTCTTTGCATATCTGGAGTCTGCTATCAAGTCCCCCCTCAAAGGCTGCCAAGGTTCTTTGGACTGCTAAAGCAATCTATACAGGTACCCCCTCTTCATCTCTCCCCTTCTACATATACTGAGTATTCCACTTCAAGGACTTACTAATGGACTAATATATTAAATCTCATACTATTTAGCAGTCCCACTACCCATTTTTTGTTTTTTATATACCCCATACTTCTCCTTTAATAGCGAAAATGGGGACAATTGGATAAGCTAGACAACTTACTATAGAAGGTGGGCTTACAGTAACCATATTGTCAGTAACTCTAGGTTGTAAGTCTACGGGTGCATTCATATGGATGGCAGCCCCTTTCACCAATTTAAAAAGAAAACTGTGGTGAAGCAGCAGTCCCTATCTTACATGCACACACATACTAGGGCCAATTTTAGACAGGAGACAATTATCCTATCACCATATCTTTGGATTGTGGGAAGAAACTGGACTACAAAGGGTAAACTTATGCAAATACAGAGCAAACATGCAAACTCCATGAAGACTGTTTCCTGGTCAGGATTCAAACTGAGGACCCCAGTGCTCCATTAAATTTAATGTGAAATTCATGTTTTGTGGTAGTCATTGTGACATGAGTTATGTCCTGGTTCATGTGAATGCCTGGCAGAACAGATTTTCAGGTAACAGACACATAAGATGGTGTAAAATGTCTATAATTGCTGTACAGCTAACTGTAAATACAATTTTTTTCCACTTTTTTCTGAAGCTGCATTTCTTTAATTTTATAAAACTACATATTTTTCTACAGTGTCCATAATAAGCTATGCAGTAAGTTGTAACTCATAAATCCAAATGTTCAGTTTAAACAAAATGGCAAAATGTTAAATATTTTGCCAATACTGCACTTTGCTACAAGCAATCTCGCCCATTTTAAAATATTATGCTCTTTCGTCGTTCTCATTTTCATTATTTATTTGGTTGAGCACAGGACATAGAGGGCAAGAAGGCTTGTTATTACAAGTTTGAAACAGATATTTTGCCATTTTATTCAAGGGGAATTATTGATTTTGACAGCTTTGCCTTTTTATAAAGCTGCTCTGGATCATTATTTTATTTTGACATGAGTGAAACCTCAACTATATATATACAGTATCTCACAAAAGTGAGTACACCCCACACATTTTTGTAAATATTTTATTCTATCTTTTCATGTGACAACACTGAAGAAATGACACTTTGCTAAAATGAAAAGTAGTGAGTGTACAGCTTGTATAACAGTGTAAATTTGCTGTCCCCTCAAAATAACTCAACACACAGCCAATAATGTCTAAACTGCTGGCAACAAAAGTGAGTACACCTCTAAGTGAAAATGCCCAAATTGGGCCAAATTAGCCATTTTTCCTCCATGGTGTCTTGTAACTCAAGGTCTCAGGTGTGAATGGGGAGCAGATGTGTTAAATTTGGTGTTATCGCTCTCACTTTCTCATACTGGTCACTGGAAGTTCAACATAACACCTCATGGCAAAGAACTCTCTGAGGATCTGAAAAAAGAATTGTTGCTCTACATAAAGATGGCCTAAGCTATAAGAAGATTGCCAAGACCCTGAAACTGAGCTGCAGCATGGTGGCCAAGACCATACAGTGGTTTAACAGGACAGGTTCCACTCAGAACAGGCCTCGCCATGGTCGACCAAAGAAACTGAGTGCACGTGCTCAGCGTCATATCCAGAGGTTGTCTTTGGGAAATAGATGTATAAGTGCTGCCAGCATTGTTGCAGAGGTTGAAGGGGTGGGGGGAAGTCAAACTGTCAATGCTCAGACCATACGCCACACACTGCATCAAATTGGTCTGCATTCCTGTCATCCCAGAAGGAAGCCTCTTCTAAAGATGATGCACAAGGAAGCCCGCAAACAGTTTGCTGACGACAAGCAGACTAAGGACACGGATTACTGGAACCATGTCCTGTGGCCTGATGAGACCAAGATAAACGTATTTGGTTCAGACGGTGTCAAGCATGTGTGACAGCAACCAGGTGAGTAGTACAAAGACAAGTGTATCTTGCCTACGGTCAATCATGGCGGTGGGAGTGTCATGGTTTGCAAGAGTGCTACCAGCACTTGGAAGTTACAGTTTATTGAGGGAACCATGAATGCCAACATGTACTGTGACATACTGAAGCAGAGCATGATCCCCTCTCTTCGGAGATTGGGTGGTAGGGCAGTATTCCAACATGATAACAACCCCAAGCATACCTCCAAGACGACCATTTCCTTGCTAAAGAAGCTGAGGGTAAAGGTGATGGACTGGTCAAGCATGTATCCAGACCTAAACCCTATTGAGCATCTGTAGGGCATCTTTAAATGGAAAGTGGAGGAGTGTAAGGTCGCTAACAACCACCAGCCACGTGATGTCATCATGGAGGAGTGGGAGAGGACTCCAGTGGCAACCTGTGAAGCTCTGGTGAACTTCACGCCCAAGAGAGTTAAGTCAGGGCTGGAAAATAATGGTGGCAACACAAAATATTGACACTTTGGTCCCAATTTGGACATTTTCACTTAGGGGTGTACTCGCTTTTGTTTGTCAGCGGTTTAGACATTAATGACTGTGTGTTGAGTTATTTTGAGGGGACAGCAAATTTACACTGTTATACAAGCTGTACACTCAATACTTTACATTGTAGCACATTGTCATTTCTTCAGTGTTGTCACATGAAAAGATAGAATAAAATATTTACAAAAATGTAAGGGGAATATATATATATATATATATATATATATATATATATATATATATATATATATACAGTATCTCACAAAAGTGTGTATCTACAGTATCTATATACAGTATCTCACATAATTACCTGCTGAAAGGAGCAATAAAGCCCTATTGACCCCAATGGGTTCATAAACATGAGGTAGGGGAAGGGAAAGGGCAAGGGGAAGCTACTTTTCAATTAAACAACATGCAAAAAAAAATACCCAACGCTTATTAAAGTTTTTCAGATATTTAGAAGCTGTGGGGTGTTCCATCCATGCTTGCCATATCTTTCTATAATTTGTAGTGGTAAGGTTCTTATTAGCTAGCAAAAGCTCATAATGAGCATGCAAGTTTATTCTTAGGATGATCTCACAGAGGTTGGGTGCATCTCTGGATTTCCATGGTTTAGCTATGTTGAGTCTTGCTGCTGTAAGGATATTGGCAACGATAGTTCTATATCTAATTGGATATATGTCAAGGTTGATTTCCAATAATGCAATTGCAGGTTTGAGAGGTATTAAATTACCTGTAAAGGATGCATAAATGATGAAACCTCATTCCAAAAGCTGGAAAGAGTTTTTCAATTCTAGAGTGTATGATATAATGTGCCTGTTTGGTCATTGCATATCCAACAGATAGGGGAGGAGGATGGGAACATTTTGGAGAGTTTATATGGTATCATATACCACCTGTTCAGTCAAGTTGATTTTTCAATTGGCTCTCGGGTGCTGCCGCCACCATCTTGGCTAAGGTCTTGCAGCTTCACAGCTGGTCCCCTACTGCGCACAGTGCGCTGGACTTTGTGAAAGGCCCAGCGGTGGAGGAAGGAGAAGGGGTCAAATTTCCAGTTGAGTTCGCAGCGGCAAGCTTAGCTAGAAATGGGAGCAGGTACCTGTCAAAACCAGGTACCCACTCTCCCCTCCTCCGAAAGGTGCCAAATATGACAGAGGAAGGGGAGAGGAGACAAAAAAGTGGAACTTCCCCTTTTGGGTGGAGCTGTGCTTTAAATAAATAAGATGTACTGTCTTGCCAAAGTCTTTCCCACCATGATAATATCAATTCAGTTCAAATTCTTAGAGGATTTTCAAACAACCTAAACTGTACTTAAATGTTGTAGGTGCAAAGAAAAGTATACAGTATATATGATACTAGTAATGAAGTATATGAACACATCCTCTATTATATGCTTTTCCCACTGTTTGCAAAATATACATAAAACTTGTAATTATGTGTGCAAACGAGGACAATTATTTGAGGACTGAGATTAAAAACAGTTTTTTTGCTCATTAGTGCTTTCCTTACTCTCTCTCTTAAACTGGTAATACCCGTTTCCAGATAGGGCTGGCAATACATGGTTAGAATCTTGGCCGGTTCAGCAGGAACAGGCCGAGATTTAAACCTTTAATGAGCAGGCTGAATGTACCAAGATGATCGATCGATCATCTTGGGTACAACCAGCCTGCCGGATTTTCCTGCAATTATCTCTAACAGCTGCTAAAAACTGCAACAAACATATTTTTTTCATACAATGTGTTCAAGTCTTCTTTTAACTTTGTGGTAAAGTACACTAAGGAAATGCTACCTGCATATATTTCACTGCATCAATCTGTATTTTCTGACCCACAGACATAAAGTGCAGTGCATTTTAGGGCCTTTGTCAAGGAGCTTTTATTAGCAATTTAAAAGAAGCTTGAAATTAGAAGGAGGTAATCAAATGCAGGTCAGAAGAAAGTTCAAGTTAAAGTGATTGTAAATTCTCATATTTTTTTCCATAAAAAATAACAAACATGTTATAATTCCCTGCTCTGTGCAGTGATTTTGCACAGAGCAGCTCGGATCCTCCTCTACTCAGGTCCCTGGCTGGAGCTCCTGGCCCCTCCCTCCTGTTGAGTGTCCCCTCAGCAAGCAGCTTGCCATGGGGGCACCCGAGCCGAGCTGCAGCTCCTTGTATCCATTCATACACAAAGCCGCGGTTCGGCACCACCCCCTCTCTCTTCTGATTGTCTAACTAAGTTTGATTGACAGCAGCAGGAACCAATGGAAGGGGGAGAGTGCCTGATGGTGAGGCACTCGTGGACATTGCTGGATAGAGATGGGGCTGGGGTAAGTATTGCGGGGCTGAGGGGGGCTAAGGGGGGGCTGAGGGGGGCTGCTGCACACAGAAGTCTTTTTATCTTAATGCATAGAATGCATAAAGATAAAAAAAAACCTTCTGCCTTGACAACCCCTTTCCTGACAGACTCCATGGCAGCAACGTGTGGGTTAAGTCCCATCTCCACTACTCCCATAAATCTTTTCTCCCTGCCCACGGCCGTGTTCTTTTTTTGTCCTCCTCCGTAGGACCTATGTGGGTCTTCCTACCCAAAGATTTGCTCCCACATGTTTCCACGATCTGGATGGCCGAGCGGCGACTTGGGACTGGAATGTCGCTAGATTCCGTTAAAAACTAGCTACTAGCGGGGTATGGAGCGGGCAATGAAAGAAGCACTGGAGGAAGCCAGATACCTAGCCACTGGCAGGCAGGCTGCGCATGACCTTGTTTGCCCCTGAGAAGTCAGTGAACTCCTTACCTTCGGGCCTGGAGATGATCATGTGGGAGTGGTGAGATTGTTCCTTTTTTCTCACGGCAGCAGTGTTTGTTCCTTTCTTTAGTTTGTTGCTCTCTTTTTCCCTGTGTTTGTTTAGTTTGTTTAGCAGACATGGTGGCTGGTTCCTCTTGCGTTCCTGCAGTTTACTTTCATTTTAGTTCGCGCAACCGTACTACGCATGCGCTAATCGCGCATGCACACTAGTGGCACGGGCTGTGCTGTGGTGACGTCACAGGGGCACCTTATTTAAACAGGGGAAATAGCCTGCAAGCCTTGGGAATGTTTGTGGGCTATTGCGACAACTTCCCTTTGTCCCTGGAGCCCTGGCCTTGGTAAGTGGCTCTCTGGGGTAGGTGGGGAAATGCTAACTGCACTTGGTTCTTATCCATCTGTCATTACAGCACCGATGGAAGCCTCTATAGACATGGACTCCCCACCACCTGCTTGTGGCCAGCCCTCTCATAAAAGGTATTGCTGGCGGGGGGTAAGAGGGGGGGCACCAGTCTTAGTCTTCCTATTTTATTTATATCTTGATCGTTTTGTTTCCTGTATTTCTTTCATTCAGCCCTTCCAGGTCAGAACAAAGATGCAGCTCTCACAGAGGAAGCGACTCTTTGAAATCACATCACCAACGTTCCTTTTCCAGGTCTAAGCACCACAGCTCACCCTCAAGATCTGGGCACCATAGCGAGGATCGATCTCGCTCCTCCAAGGCTCACTTCAGCCATTCAGCTGCTAGTGTCTGCTGGGGATGTAGGTCACAAGTACCTCCTAGAAGATCTTTATGCGATCTCTATTTTCCAAAGCTTCCAATGAAAGAGGGAGTACGGACCAGCAGCTAAAATCCCTGGTCGAAAGGCTGTCAAAGAGTCTCTTAAAGGTATTGGGTCCAGCCAGACCCCTGTCCCTCAGGCAGAGTCGCCACAGTTGCCAGTAAGGGACTCACAAGTTCAAGACACCTGGGAGTCTTCTCTACCAAGCCATCCTTCAGCTGCGGCATCAGACAGTGAGTCTGAGGAAGATAGTTCCTGTGTGGGGTTTGATTTTGCTTTACTCTCCCCCTTGGTAAAGGCCATCAGAGAGGCCTTGAATTGGGAGGATCCTGTGGCTGCTCCTTCTAAACAAAGAAAATATTTCAAACAACTAAGGAAGGAATGTCTCAACTTGCCATTTGTTGCTGAACTTGGTGAGGTCATTACAGACGAATGGGGCAAGGTGGAGAAAGAATTCAATGCTTTCAAAAATTCTAAAGCTATACCCCTTTAAGGAAGATGAAGTCAAGCATTTGGAATCAGCCCCACTGGTGGACGCAGCTGTGATGAGGCTAGTAAAACACGTAACACTCCCCTTAGAGGATACAGGTTTCTTTCAAGGACGCCTTAGATAGGCGGATTGACTCTGACTTAAACAGAGTTTACCTTACGGCTGGTATGGCCTGTAAGCCAGCATTGGCTCTGGCCGCAATGTCCAAGGCCATGGAAGTCTGGACGGATAGTGTGGATGATACTCTCAAGAGCATTTTGGATGAATTAGCAAAAAGCTCTCCTATCCAAGAGTTACGACTAGCATCTGCTTTTCTGGGGGAGGCCTCGATTGATATCATCCGACTGGTGGCTCGGGTCATGCTCTCTGCGGTTACTGCCAAGCGAGCCCTTTGGCTTTGTCCCTGGCTGGCTGATCCAGCTTCCAAGCAGGTATGGTGCCAAATTCCTTTTGAGGGGTCTCCCCTCTTCGGCAACAAATTGGATACTGCCATAACCCAAGCCACTGGAGGGAAGTCAGTGTTCCTTCCTCATGATCAGCATTTGCAAAGCCAGAGAAGGTCTTTTCCTAAGAAACAATACCAGGAACGAGCCAGGGAGGCCCGTAGTTACAGTCTCGGCCGTGAATTCTCCTGGACATGGAAGCCAAGACAGTCATGCTTCAAGAAAGCAGATAAGAGCAGTTCGACAGGGGAAAGAGAGTCGACCAAGTCTTTTTAAGATTGGGCCCGCTCAGACTGGTCAAGTGGGGGCTCTTCTTCATTTTCGGCACGTCTGGGCGGCCTCAATCCAGGACTTCTGGACCGTCAGGACGGTGTCTTCAGGCCATACCTGGACTTTCAGCAGATCTCCCAGACTCAGGTGTGTTCCCACCTCCCTTCTGGCCTCAGAAGAAAAAAGGTTGATTCTTCTAACCTACGTGAAATCTTTATTGGCTCAAGGCGCTGCCATTCCTGTCCCAGACAAACAATGAGGCATGGGAATTTACTTTCCTCTCTTTATGGTCCAAAAGAAAAACAGATCTTGGAGATCTGTCATAGATCTTACCCATCTGAATCATTTTATCAAAAAAGAAAAATTCAAGATGGAGACGCTGTCAACGATCCAGTAGTCGGTCCAATCAGGAGATTGGATGATCTCCATAGATCTAAAGGATGCTTATTTTCATGTCCCTGTGGCAGAAGATTTTCAGCCATTCCTTTGCTTCTCCGTGGGCAAATTTCATCTACAGTTCACGTGCCTACCATTCGGACTATTGACATCTCCCCATGTCTTTTTAAAGGTATTGTTAGCAGTAGTGGCCCTCTTGAGAACCAAAGGGATTTGTCTCCAAGACAGAGATCGACTATTGGTGCGCTGGAGTCAGGTTATCTCCACACTCCAGGAATTCGGTTGGATCCTATATCTAGAAAAGAGTCAGTTAATTCCATCTCAAACTCTTGTAATCCTAGGAGCCCTTTTCGATACAGTGAGAGGCACCATCTCGCTTCCCGAGGAGAAGGTTTCAGTAATTCAGGACAGAATTCGTCCAGCCCTTGTGGCCTCCCATCTCCAGGCTCTCCAGTGTCTGAGGATCATCGGCACTATGGTGGCTACGATTCCAATGATGAAATGGGCTCAATGGAAGATGAGACCCTTCCAAAAAGGGTTTCTTTATCAGTGGTTAGGCAGCAAGACTCAGTTCATTCCCATAACTTCTTCAATGAGGAATTCCCTTCCCTGGTGGCTCCAGCGGGAGAATCTTTACAACTGTCATTCCATTCTTCCCACCTCATGGATAACATTGATGACAGATGCCAGCAAAAAGGGCTGGGGGGCCCACTGTTTGACAGAAGTGGCACAGGGTACCTGGGACTTTCTTTCCAGAGGAATGGTGTTTTGGAATTGAGGGCAGCATTCGAAGTGCTACTAGCATTCCGTCATCACCTCGGTTCTACTCAGGTTTAACAACACAACGGCAGTGGCGTACATATGGAGATGAGGAGGTACTCGGAGTCTGTCTTTACTTCAGGAGGTAGAGCCAATTATGACTTGGGCTCAGAGGAACCTGGTCAATATAAAAGCAACATATGTACCAGGGACTCAGAATGTTCAGGCAGATTTCCTATCTCGAGTCCTTTTAGACAACAACGAATGGTCTCTCCACGAGGAAGTATTCAGTTGGATTCTGACCTTAGGAATCTCTCCAGAAGTCGACTTATTCACCTCCCCTTGCAACAAGAAACTGGCAAGGTATTATTCGAGGTTCTGGGATCCTCAGGCTTATGGGGTAGACGCCCTGATGGAACGATGGTGGTTCCGCAGAGCTTATGCTTTCCCACCAACCCCCATCATTCTTCAGTTCCTGTGGAGACTCAGGTCGGAAGCAGCAGAAGTGATAGCCATAATACCTTACTGGCCTAACAGGCCCTGATTCCCCCTGTTAATGCTTTTCAGTGTCAAGGATTCGATCCCTTACCCCTCAGACCCGATCTTCTATCCAAAGGCTCGCATCTAGATCCCTGCCAGGCTCATCTGTGCCTGAGGGTCTGGTTTTTGAGAAGGGAAGGTTAGAAGCTCTGGGATGCCCCAGGGAGGTTATTCCTACTCTCATGAGTGCGAGGAGAAGTACCAATCGGGTATATGAAAGAATTTGGGCTAGATTTACAAACCACATGTCCTCCGGGTCCAACTCTGCCTGTAATCCGACAGTTCAGGATGTCTTAAATTTCTTAAAAATTGGTCTGGATGTCACCTTATCTGTTAGCGCTCTCAGTGTGCAAGTCTCAGCAATTTCAGCTTTTTCTGGAGTGTCATGGGCCAAACACCCTTTGGGTCAACAATTCTTCAAGGAAGCAGTCAGGCTCAGATGAAACCTAGATTCGCTAAGTGGGGTCTACCACTAGTCCTTGACTTCTTCTCACAACTGGACAAGCCTCTCTCAGTTAGAAAGCTTAAGCTCAAGACTTCCTTTCTAATAGCCATTTTCTCAGCAAAGAGAGTCTCTGAAATCCAGTCTCTAGGGTCAAAGGAGCCCTTTCTCACTTTTTTCCCAGACAGAGTGGTCCTAATTCCAGGATCAAATCCCAAGGTCACTTCAGTTTTCCACGAAAACCAGGATACCACACTCCCTACTTTTAATTCTGCTGGAAGTCTGGAGACACATCCCCTCGATATGGGAGTTATCTTGAAGCAATACTTGGAGGCTACAGCTTCTTTTCGACATTCAGACTACCTCTTTGTTCTGTTTCACGGGAAAAGCAAGGATCTCAGAGCTTCTGTCAGATCCATCGCAGCTTGGGTTTTTCAGGCTATCCAATGGGCTTACAGAGAGAAGGGCTTGGCTCCTCCTGAGGCGGTTACAGCACATTCCAAGAGAAGTCTCTTTACTTCCTGGGTGGCTTTACATCACGTGGCGCCTGAAGTTATCTGCAAAGCAGCTTCCTATTCAACAATTCATACTTTTATGTCTCATTATTGCGTTGAATCAGCGACTTTATCTTCTGTTGATTTTGCTTTGAAAGTGCTTTCGGTTGACAGTGTTAAATAAATATTTTTGTTCAGCATTTATGCCCACCCGGGTATGTATGGCGAGTTATTTCCCACATGTTGCTGACATGGAGTCTGTCAGGAAAATGGAAAATTCCTGTCAAAATACTTACTATAATTTTCCTTTCCTGATGGACTCCATGGCAGCAGGAGTTCCCTCCCAAATGGCTGGAGTAGGCTAGTTATCTAACATGGCTGTGGGCAGGGAGCAAAGATTTATGGGATTTAGGGTAGTGGAGGCGGGACTTAACCCATGGAGTCCATCAGGAAAGGAAAATTACGGTAAGTATTTCGATAGGAATTTTCCATTTTAAATTTACCTGTGCATAAACTGATCTCAAATGCAAACTGAAAATTCCCAAATGCAAGCTGCATTTGTCCATTGACACAAGTTCTGTTTTCTTCAACACAGGCCCTTGCTGGCCCTTGCAGTGTTTAAAGTCATACTAAGCACACACTGTTTAATTTACATTGTCCCTTCTATTTTGGTATTTGGACGATGGCATTGTAATTAAAAAAATCTATATACCCTAATTGATATACAGCTGTCACATGACTCAGCTCTTTCAAAGCCCATCTACAGGGAAACTAAAGCAGGAAGAGCTTCTAGTCCTCTGCTACTGGTCACATGTTCAAATTAAAAAAAAAAAAAAAAAAACAGCCTTTGGAATAGAGTCAATATAAATAACTAATATCAATAAACTGTTTTAAATTGGCATGCAAACATATATTTGAAATCAAATCTTTATTTTTTTATGGAAATAACATGGTGTGGGTGAATTTCTTCCAGTCACAGGCTGTGTCACACCCCTCCAGCCTGTGCCTTAGAATAAGAGGGAAGAGGGAAGTGAAGCCACCATTAATCTACATGTAATATCTTACCCCATTGTGTTTAGCTGGTTAATAGGCATGGAGGAGGAAGGGAGTGGGCTGTCATTTACCACTGTGTATACACCCACATGTGTGACTCTATATTCACATTGGTTGCTCAGATGTGATGGGGAGCTCATGCTCTGCATAGAAATTCACTGAAAACTGAGCATATACAGAGTTGCCACCACAGCTGTAAAATCCCTAGCTGAATTGGGGACATGAACAGAAGGTGGAGCTAAAGAGCAGCAGGATCAACCAGTTTTTTTGCAGAAAGCAGAAAATTAATCTCATAGTGACTAAGTGAGTATGAACAGCATGTAATACATCATGTAGTGATAGTTTTTTATGATGTGGGTTTAGGCTCTATTCGCATTAGAGCTGAAAATTGTGTGACTTTGAAGTATAGGTTTGATGCAACTTTTGGTGCGACTTTGATCCAACTTCACATTCTCTGGACCAAAGTTGCACTGAAAGTCGCACCAAAGTAGTGCAGGTATCTTTTTAAGGTGAATGGGTGCCATTGAAAAGAATGGACTGTGACTTTTCATGTGACTGTGATGTCCAAAGTCACATGACAAGTCGCACAAGTGTCAATGGAGCCTTAGCGAAACTTTAACCACTTTAACCCCAGAAGAATTTACCCCCTTCCTGACCAGAGCACTTTTTGCAATTCGGCACTGCATTGCTTTAACTGACAATTGTGCGGCCGTGCGACGTTGCACCCAAACAAAGTTAACGTCCTTTTTTTCCCACAAATAGAGTTTTCTTTTGGTGGTATTTGATCGCCTCTGCAGTTTTTATTTTTTGCGCTATAAACAAAAAAGGAGCGACAATTTTGAAAATAACACAATATTTTGTACTTTTTGCTATAATAAATATCCCCTTTTTTTTTTTTTTTAAAAACAAATTTTTTCTCAGTTTAGGCCGATATGTATTCTTTTACATATTTTTGGTAAAAATTGCAATAAGCATATATTGATTGGTTTGCGTAAAAGTTAGTGTCTACAAAATAGGGGATAGATTTATAGCATTTTTATTATTATTATTAATTTTACTAGTAATGGTGGCAATCTGCGATTTTTATCATGACTGACATTATGGATGACACATCGGACAATTTTGACACATTTTTGGGACCACTGGCATTAATACAGCGATCAATGCTATAAAAATGCATTGATTACTGTAAAAATGTCACTGGCAGTGAAGGGGTTAACACTAGGGGTGATCTAGGGGTTAACTGTGTTCCCTGGGAGGTGATTCTAACTAAAGGGGGAGGGGACCGACTAGAGGAAGTGACAGATCATGGTTCCTAGCTAATAGAAACACACAATCTGTCACTTCTGTCAGAACAGAACAGGGAAATGTGTGTTTACACACTCGTCTCTGTTCTGTGTCTCCTGCTCATAATCGCTCGTGGCCGGCGGTCATCGCGACCGTCAGCCACGAGCATCGGCACCCCAGCTGTGCAGTGGGCGCATGCGCGCAACTGCTATGCCGACCCCTCAAGCCGACGTATAGCTAGGACGGCTCACGCAGGGGAGCCAACCTTCCGCAGTATAACTGCGGTGGCTGGTCGGGAAGTGGTTAAGCAAATAATTAATATAAATAAAAAATATTATATACTGTGATATTCAGGTGATTAGTTGGGACTCAGGACACCAAAAACCTCCATAACAAAGCACAGTATATATACTAATCTTAACAAACTTGCCTCCATCTGCATGGAATGAACATAAACAGTGCTTCTTATGACAACATAATTAAAGAGGAAGTAAACACTGATGGGTTTTACTTCCTCGTTATTCCCCTCCAAAGTAAAAGCATAATAGGCTAGTATGCACCGCAAATGTAGTGCAACTGTAGGCTAGTATGCACCCATCTTCACCCCTCTTAATTCCGGGGCCGTGGACTCCGGCTCTGTGACTGGCCGCACGGCAGCCATTATTTACTCCATATTTTCTCTTTAAAGCTCACTTCCAAACAATAAGCAGGTATACTGTACACAGTACCTACTATCCAGAATATATCCCTTCTGACTGGCACACTTTCTCTTGTTCAAATATTTTATTGAAATATGCAAATTACAGCACAAAAAAACAAGCTACGAAGGACAAATTGCAAGCCGTCAACATTTGTCTTACTGTATGGAACATCAAATATGAAGCAACCTTTAGATATGTAGAGCAATAGGACATATAACATAAGAGGGCAGACCTCAAACAGAGGAGGTTGATGTAGAGTACAAATCAGATTTAACATATAAAGTAACATCAAATAAACCAGCCAAGAGGGACATTCTCAATAAACGGTTTGGACAAGAATCTCAGCATAAGACGTTAGGAATATAATATGGCCTTTTTTTTAGGGTGATTCTCTGATAATGCATCAGGGAAATAACCAGAGGGTTAATACTAAGCTCATTCTGTCCTAATAGTCCCAAAAAAAGCCTTGTTATACCTAGGCTGAAAATAGGAGAACTGCACAGACTCTGAGGCTGGGTTCACAATTCCGACGGATGTGGCTTGCCGCAGGGGTCTTGTACATCCCTGTTCTCTGTTTCAAAGATGCACAGCGTTTCTGTTCAAGTAACTCCACAGCCGCAATGGAGATGTGTGAACCAGCTCCATAGAGAGCCAGTCACAATCTCCTGTCATGCGAATTGGATGCGGGGAAAACTACATCCAATTCCCATAGGTGTGAACCCAGCCTTAAGGAAATAAGAAGTAGAGGACAATGATGAGTAGGTTAGTCCGGAGAAGAGGAGAAAGAAAGAAGACACAGAGGGTTTAGGAGTAACAGAGGGAAAGGGGAGGGGGATAAGGAAAACAAAACAGGGGAGGGTCAGGGGGAAGGGGGACCCCTAGATAGGACCATGGTCAGTGCAACCAGTACGTTACAGATTTGACTGGCACACTTTCTCAAGTGGAAGCACTAGAGAAGCCCAGACTGGGACTGGAAATAAATATGAGCATTTTGTTGCCATCTCCTGGGTCTGTGCTCCACCTTCTACCTACATTTCTGAAGTTACAGAAACCACCAGGTCATTCTCACATTTGTCCCCTTATTCTGGTTCTTCCATGTCAAAGCAAAAAGGTCTGGACTATGAGGTGCTGCTCTTGATGGATGACCTGATACAAAATGGGGTTGATTTACTAAAACAAAATCTGGTGCAGCTGTGCATGGTAGCCAATCAGCTTCTAACTTCAGCTTATTCAATTAGGCTTTCACAATAAAAGTGGAAGCTGATTAGAGCTGCACCATATTTTGCTCTCGCCAGTTTCAATGAGATGCGGAAAAGTTGTGGTCCTATTTGGCAAATGGTTCACACTACTATCGCACACATCATTACCTACAACTTAAATTTCAACAGCACAATATCTACAGCATTGTACTTGCCTCTCTAGAAATGCCTATAATAAGTCCTTAGCTATGCATATACAGCAAGACTTTGTATCCCTGTCTTCTGGTGTTCTACACATGTTCCAACAGCCAAGGAATGGTTTGCTAGAATTAGCAAAATGGAAGAGATGGAGGAGTTAATTAATATTTCCAAGATTGGCTACATAAATTTACAATCACATGGTCCTGTTGGTCTCATTTTAAAAGCACTGAGCTAGCTATAGAAGTACATTTCATTCCAACTCTCTGTGTTGTTTGCCAGCCCTCATCTCCAGGGCCTATCAAGAAGTAGTATTGGAGTGTTACCTTGGAAGGGGGAGTGGGATAACATTTTTAAAGATTTTTCAATAAAGGAGCTGTTTTTATTCCCTGGAAGTGCTGCTACATTTCTTCCCTTACTTCTACTTTCTTTTCCTCTCTCCATTTCCACTCCCTCTTATTATTGCACTGACCCCCCCCCCTTTTTTTTTCTCTTATTTTCCTTTTCTGGCTCTTTTTTTCTCTTCCTTTCTTTCACTTCATTTACTCCCACCGGAAACCCCTATTTGGACAGGGGAATCGCCTAAAGTCGCCTCCTTACATTGTTTCATGTTGTACCCTATGCAGAAGCTGCATTGCCTGCGGCGGTCTTCTGTGGAATGTATGTACTGTATATATATGTTTGTGGTCCTCCTATTGTGCACCTTATCGATGTAAAAGGGGTTTTTTAATGGACCAGTCATTGTTTCCATGTAGTGTTTCTTGTTGCAGCAAATTCCAATAAAAATGATTATGGAAAAAAAAGAAAAAAAATTGGCGCAAATTGTCTATGGTACCCATTGATACATAGGATTGCACATACAGTACCTGTCTTTTTGAGACTAAGCAGGGCCAGGATTGAATATTTTCAATTTGGCTGCATTGTGGTTGCACCAAACCTCTCCCTACAATGTACTCAAGGTAGCTTGCTTCTTGAATTTCTAGGGCTTATAGTGAACCCTGCTTTTTTCAAGGAGTCCAATACTGCCAGGATACTTGGCTGATGAGACTCACAATCCTTATTGCATATGACATGAATATGTAATTTAAGTATGCTAAAGCATACATTTAATGGGGATGTACTAACTCATCCCTTACCTTGGTGTTAGCCTTTTATCCCGATGATGCCTATATAGGAGAAACATGTTGTGCGAGGCCAGACACGTGACATCATCACGTCCGTTGAGGTCTGGCAGTGCAGGACTGGAAATTTCTTCTGTATTTTGTTTTTACAACTATAAGGGGATTTTGTAACTCTCTGATACTGCATTATGGGAGTTGTCCTTCTTTTATTTATATCTCCTTGTGAGCAGCACTCCAGGTATGCTCTGTAGCTATTGATGTGGGAGTCCGAGTTGCCACACGGCGATTTGAGCGTTTATTGATCTCTGTGTGGGATTTTTATAGCCAGTAAATAATTTGTTACTCTATTTGTTGGTGATTTGAAGCACTTTTGGTGGTTTGCTGTGTCTGCACGTATTCTTCTTTGTGGATACCAGCATGTCATCTTTGTATCAGTTGCTGCACATTTCTATTGAATGTTGAAGGTGCAGCCACCATGGATCTTTGCACTTGGGAGCTGATTTTGCACTAATTGTGGACACTTTATGAACTTTGATTTTCACTTTAATTATTTATTCACGTATTGAACATATTTATTGTGGACTCTTTTATTTATTTATTGCTCATATCATTGGTGGACATTGTTGAAATATTTTTTATCATTGAATACACAATTTTAGTAGTTATACTGTATCTATGAAATATGTCATTGCTATATATTACATTTTGGACACTTGTTTTATGGTTATGCATGAATTTCAGCGTATTCAGTGTATTTATTTATTTGTTTACATTGCACATAGATTTGTGCTTTATTTTATTATTTTAAGGGGAAAGTGTATCTTTTATGGGTTTTGGTCTTTTTACATCATATGTTCAGGTTTTTTATGTGCTGCATCCTTCTCTGGTAGTTATAATAGTATGCCCTGGGTTTTCTTTGTTTTTTCATGTTTTACTCCAGTGTATGTGGCTCGAACTGTCTGAAGGTCAAAAGGCCTTCTTTATTATTTACATCTGAAATGGAAAATGCAGTTTTCTCTCTGGTGGCCTGGGTTAAGGGTATTTGCCAATATACTCTTTGTGGCCCAAGGAGGGCCAGAAGTGGCCTGGTCTTTCAATGAGTTCATCCACTTTGGGGCTTAGGATAGGCATCAAATTTCAAAATGTCATTAAGATTTCAAAAATCATCGCACTTGGATAGGTATCAATATTTGAAATGTTATTAAGGTTTTAGAAATCAGTGCTCATTGTTCCACTGGGCTTGGGAACCAGTACTAAAAGATTTGACCACCTATTCTGTGATTCCTCCAGGATTTCAAATTCCAATATTTTCCTTACTTCATCTGAGAGCACCCTCCCTTTGGGCTGCAGGGATGTAATATATCCTAACAAAAATTGTTCATAATTTCTCCTGTTCCTCCTGGTTTCATATGTTCCTTAAGCAAAGGCATCGCACTTTCATTCCTGCATCTGAGAGACATGCTTCAAGGATGCTCCTTTTCTGTAATTGGTACCTACAATATTTTTTAACCAATCAGTAATCCACATCTCCATTTTCTAAGACCATATGTGTCTCCCTAGAGCATCATTATGGACTAAGTCAAGCACCATCCTTTGATATGGTTGTGGTAGCAATTATTGCTCAACAACCTCCTTCCAAACCTTTGAGACTTGATAAAGTAGGTCTCTGTTAAGAGTGAAGTGGGCTCCCCGTTCATCTGTTCCCAGTTCCTGGGGCACCCCAGTGTTAACAACCACCTGCTCTTTTGGTCAGATTTTGCATTTGGATGATTTCCCAATAAGTCTTTGAACATATTGAGGTCGGGGTTGACAGCTTCAGAAAGGAACTCCTCAGTCTCCTATTCTTCCCCACAGCATAACTTACATACATAATTACATAGTTGGTATGGTTCAGTAAAGACACAGTTCCATCCAGTTCATTCTGTGTGCATGTCTGTTCATAGCACTACCATTTTCAACATCCCTGTATATTGTGTTCATTAAGAAACACATCTAAAGGTTTTCTTTTTGCTTCCCGTTGGACCACCAACTGTGGAAGGGAGTTCCACATCCTTACTGCTCTAATAGTAAAAAAATCATTTGCACAATTTAAGATTAAACTGCTTCTCATCCAGCTTCCTTGTGTGGCCATGTGTATTCTTTAGTGACCTAAGGTTAAATCGTTTTCTCCCAGTTATACAGTCCTCATTTAAAGATTTGTACACTGTGATCATATCCCCGCTTAAGTGCCTCTTCTCCAGGGAGAATATGTTCATTGTTCCTAGTTGTTCCTCACAACTGAAGCCCTCCAGGCCCCTTATTAGCTTTGTTGCCCATCTTTGGACTCTTTCTAATTCAAGGACATCTTTCTCCTGGATTGATGACCAAAACTGGACAGCATACGCAAAAAGTGGCAGAACCGGAGTTTGTAATGCATGTTAATAGTCTGTTAGCATTGCTTGCTGCAGCTTGACATTACATGCTATTGCTGAGTCTGTGATCTACTAGGACCCTCAGATCCTTTTCCATCCTTAATTCTTTCAGGTTCTCCCCCTAGTGAATAACTTGCATGAATATTTTTAGCTCTCAAGTGCATTACTTTACATTTTTCAATATTAAACATTATATGCTATATTACTGCCCACTCTTTTATTTTACCTAAGCCTTCTTGTAAAGTTGCTATATCCTGCTGCACTTAGCTTTCAATCATCAGCAAACACTGAGATTTAACTAGTCTCTGGACATGCTCCTCCAAACAGTTTTTTTTTATCTAGGTACACACTGTACAATATCATCATTGTCAAAAAAATTAAAAGTTTGTGGGGTACTGTATCAAATGCCTTTGCAAAATCTAGATACCCTATGTCCACAGGCCTTCCTCTATCCAAATTACAGCTTACCTCCTTGTGGTATGGTAATAGGTTTGTCTAGCAAGAATGGTCTTTCATAAATCTATGTTGGTTACTAGAGTTGGGCGAATGGTTCACATTGGCTGTTTGCCCGTTCGACGAACACCCAAATTATCAGGGAGTTCAACTGTTTGTTCAGCTCACTGAATGACCACAATGCACTGCATTGGAAGCCCTAATTGGCTGAAGTAATGAAGCACAGAGCACTGTCAGAGCCATGATTGGAGAGAGTAATGATAACTCTCTCCAATCATGGCCCATTGTACTTAGTCACTCCCCAAATAATAAAAATATTCTCTTCATAGTGGCTATTTGCAGTGTGCTTTTGGCATGGAGAGAGATAAAACAGGGCTCTGTTCAGTGCTGATAGCGAGTTAGTGTGCTATAGTGTGCTATTGTGCTTCTATTGTCAGTGTAGAAGAACAGTTTAGTGTGAATGTAGTGATAGTTCAGTGTGAGTGTAGTGTGACCATTCATTTTTACTTTAGTGTCAGTTTAATTTGTCAGGGAAGGTTTGCTGCAGTATATATCTGTGTGGTACTGCACATTTAACTCAGTATTGATCAGGGTGTTACTGTACATTTAATGCAGTATATATCAGTGTTTAACGTAATATATAATCTGTATATAATCTGTCCAGATCTGGTGGACAGATTACTGGAAGCTGCTGGGGAAGACCCAGCTGGCATGGTGCACATTGGCACCAATGACAAAGTCAGAGGAAGATGGAGTGACCTCCAAGGTAGTTGTAACGAAATGTCACACACTCCCCTTGAGTGCTTTTGTCATATACTACTTCCTCCCAGTCTGAATATATATCAGATATTCCAACTGCTCACAAGCACAAAACAAGACAATACTTGTTTAGCTGCTGAACATGGACTGATTTATTTGAGATTACACACAAATATATATACATGCAAATATATACAGCAGGCTTACAATAAGAACTGTAACCAGAAACCTAATTAACATGAGCTAATTAACTAATCCCTTAAAGCAGCCAATGTGACTCCGTGCCCTCCGGAGCATTGTTATGATTAATCAGGATTTCACTACAGGTCAGACTTGTTGTCACTGAGCTTCACACATTAGTATAAACACAGGACAACTTCTCACAATAGCAGGATCTAATTACAATTAACAATACAAACAGTGACCCCCTCCTCAGCCTAGTAGGCAACAAACTATAGTAGGAATAGACTGTCCAGCTCCAACCCAGTTCTAGAGGCCAATGTGATCAGCTCTCTCAACTAACATGTTGAGTTCAGAATCAAACAAACCAAGAATAGTCTTTACATATATCCTGGGAGATATTGTGGATAAATATTACTGTCCCATTTTAAGCAATTCAAGACATACCCTCCCAGTCACCATTTCCAATATGGCATACACAGGGTTCCCAGAGTCTGTGTATCCTGGGGGACAAGGACCCGAATTCAAAGTAACACCACCTCAAGGGTCCCCAGGCATACAGCTCACAAAGCGCACCATTCCCCCAAATGCCAAGGCCCATAATCGGTAGGCAAGAGGCTAGCATTCAGTTACCTCCAAAAGCCTCTGTCCTGGGTGAGTCTGTCACATTTCTCCCCCCATCAAAAGTTGACTAACAAGGTCCCAGACCTCCACCTGGTCTGGACATGCGTTAGTCAGGCAGAGTGAACTCACATAGTCTGTCTGCATGATCTCCTTTCTTGGCTGCAAGGAATAGTTGACCTCAGTAGGTGTGGGGCAGAGGTCATTGACTCTCTGTCCGGCTGTCAGCGCTTCAGCTGGGTGGTGTCTACCATTCTATGGCTTGGCCTTTTGCTGGGCAGAGGGGCCCACTGCCCCAGTTCCCTGAAACTGAAAAGAAACTGTAGGTGCTAGGCAGAGGCCAGCGGCACTCTGCCCTGTTGCCAGAGGGGCAGCTGGGAGTAGCAGCTTCACTACATCAGCTTGTCACCAGAGAGAGGGGTCTGCCCTGGCTCCCTGGATCTCCACAGTTGTTGCCGGTGCTGAGCAGAGGTTGGTAGCACTCTGCCCTGTTGCCAGCACTTCTGTTGGGGACTCCACAACCTCTGCTCCAGCTAACCGTTGGGGCAGGGGGCTGGATTCCTCCACTCTCAAACTGTGTAGCTGCCATTGGGGAGGTGAGCTGGCTGCTTCCTATTCCATTCCCTCATCTGGCTGCTGGGATGACATGTCTGGTACTGTCTCCCAGGTGCATGGACCTTTGGTGGGGAGGAAAGACTGCTTCCTCCACCCTGGCCAACTGTTGGGGAGGGCGACAAACACCTCCTCTCCCTTCTCCCCCTGTATCTGCTGCTGGGAAGTAAATGCCACCTTTTCAACCTGAGCCTCTGGAACTGCCACAGATGTGGGGCAGAGGTCTTAGACCCTCTGTCTGGTGACCAGCGCTTCAGCTGGGGAAGTTCCTTGCAACTCCACAGATACTGCTTTTGGTGCTGGGCAGAGCACAGTGAACTTTGGCCCTGATACCAGCTCTTCTGCTGGAGGCTCATCAGGTTGTTCTTCCTCAGCAGAGAAGTCTATCAAATCCCCTGTCTCTGCAACTGGTGTCTGGGGATAGAGGTTCACCGTCTCCTGTCCGTGAAACCCAGAAGATGCTATCGGTGCTGGGCAGAGATTAGCGGAGCTCTGCCCTGTTGTCAGCACTTCAGCTTTGGGGATGGAAATCTCCAGATTTTCCACTGCCAATTCTCTGGCATGCTGCTGGACAGTCACAATCCTCCATACAAGATCATCCCATGCTGAAAAAGGTCGGTAAGCACTTGCTGCATCCGCCATAAGACCTCTGTGTCCATAGCTGTGGAGGCAGGTTGGCAAAGCCCACTGTTACTATGCCACCTTGCTGACTCTTTAGCCAGGACTTCAGAGTTCTCAACTGGTATTTCCTGATAGTCCCAGGCAAAGGGAGCCCAGCCCTAGCGCTGAGCAGAGTCTAGCAGCCATCTGTAGGCAATCTCCAGCTCCCATTCCTGCATGGCCAGAAACTCTATCTTCCAGTGCCCAGTGCACTTCCGAGACATTCAGTAGCCCTTCTCTGAAATCCATGATTTCGTCCAACCGCCACTCCAAATCACTCCCAAAGTTAGGGTCCCCTGTGAGCTTCACATACAACAGTCCCAGGCTGCCGTAGCCAAAGCCTTCTGTTGGGCTGTCATCCGCTATTCAAGGGTATGCTTGGGATACATGCCACAGGAGGGCTCTGTATCTCTCATCCAGCCGCATCTCTGCCCTGACCAGCCTGTTTAATTCAGCTGTCTGCTCTTTGTGCGGTTTTTCTCCCAAAAACAGCACCTGCAATCCATACTGCGACCAGTACCTTTCCTGGATGGAGGGTTGAACTTTTCCCTGTTGTCGCTGCTCACGGGCTAGTGCTTCCTTACAGAGTTTGCAGCAGATACAATCAAACCATCCTAGCAGGACTTGCTCCAATACTAGTTCTCTGTGCTGTATCTGCATCTCTCGCAACCTCCTTCTGAATTCCTCTTTCATGGCGGCTGGTATCTATGCCTCTTCTATGCTCTCCTGCTATCCGGACCTTGGATCCAGGTGTAAGTTTGGATGTCCCAGACTGCAGGAAGCATCCCACCGCTGCCACCAATGTAACGAAACGTCACACACTCCGCTTGAGGGCTTTCGTCATATACCACTTCCTCCCAGTCTGAATGTAGATATCAGATATTCCAACCGCTCACAAACACAAAACAAGACGATACTTGTTTAGCTGCTGAACATGGACTGATTTATTTGAGATGACACACAAATATATACAGCAGGCTTACAATAAGAACTGTAACCAGAAACCTAATTAACATGAGCTAATTAACTAATCCCTCAAAGCAGCCAATGTGACTCCGTGCCCTCCGGAGCATTGTTATGATTAATCAGGATTTCACTACAGGTCAGACTTGTTGTCACTGAGCTTCACACATTAGTATAAACACAGGACAACTTCTCACAATAGCAGGAGCTAATTACAATTAACAATACAAACAGTGACCCCCCCCTCCTCAGCCTAGTAGGCAACAAACTATAGTAGGAGTAGACTGTCCAGCTCCAACCTAGTTCTACAGGCCAATGTGATCAGCTCTCTCAACTAGCATGTTGAGTTCAGAATCAAACAAACCAAGAATAGTCTTTACATATATCCTGGGAGATATTGTGGATAAATATTACTGTCCCATTTTAAGCAATCTAAGACATACCCTCCCAGTCACCATTTCCAATATGGCATACACAGGGTTCCAAGAGTCTGTGTGTCCTGGGGGACAAGGACCTGAATCCAAAGTAACACCACCTCAAGGGTCCCCAGGCATACAGCTCACAAAGCGCACCGTTCCCCCAAATGCCAGGGCCATAATCGGTAGGCAAGAGGCTAGCATTCAGTTCCCTCCAAAAAAAAAATGTGCATATGCACATTAATGATTAAACCAAAACAATCTGGTGAATGAATATATATAAAAAATAGAATAATGAGAAAAGAGCAAAAGACTACCCGTGCAAAAAATAAAATAAAAAATCCATATAATGCAGGCAAGGCTTCCTCAAAAGCGTTGATTGAGAATTGTGTTGAATCCACCACCAAATCAGCAGAAATGAACTCTTACCAGAGTTCCATGACCCCCCATAACAGAGGATCAGGGAATGCGTATGAGGAAACACTGTATGGCTCCAAGAATGTCAAGCACAATCACAGATGCCGGGCGGTCCCCTCCCAACCAATCAGATCATCATGGAAATGCTGGGATACAGAGATTTCCCTTGCAGTACTTTTTTCTGCCACTAGATGTCTTGAGTCTGATGGCCAGCATCATTTAACCCACATTCTCTGAGTCCAGGTTATACCTCATTCCAAAGGCCTGTGGCTGTCAGGTGTGGGGCAGATGATGTTTCTGACACCCTCACGTAAAGTTGTTGATCGCAGGCTGCTTCTTCCCCCTCGCTGTGCCCCCTTCTTCCTTCACGCAGGTAAGAGTGGGGCTTTTCATCATCTGCTAACCTGTCTGGGTTTATCCGCCTTCCCTCTAAACAGAGGAGCCATACAGTGTTTCCTCATACGCATTCCCTGATCCTCTGTTATGGGGGGTCATGGAAATCTGGTAAGAGTTCATTTCTGCTGATTTGGTGGTGGATTCAACACAATTCTCAATCAACGCTTTTGAGGAAGCCTTGCCTGCATTATATGGATTTTTTATTTTATTTTTTGCACGGGTAGTCTTTTGCTCTTTTCTCATTATTCTATTTTTTATATATATTCGTTCACCAGATTGTTTTTTTCACTGTCACTATCTGAATGTATTATGGACACATAATTTATATATGTTTATATTGATGTATATTATTTTTCCAATTTATTAACCACGGATTCATGAATGCTTGGTTTAATCATTAATCAATCATCAATCAAAATGTGCATAGGCACATTTTTTTTTGGGAATAGTTTTGACTTCAATGAATCTTTATGATTTTCACTATTAGATGCACTTATGAGATCAGTTTTTGATTTTTGGTCAATAGTTTAAGATTAGCGCTATTCTAATTTTCCAGATTTTCCTTCTTGTAATAATGTTTACATGAGAATTGCAGCTTCTGAGGGGTTACATTTTTGGATATAACTCCCCTCAAATCTAATCTATTATATTTGTCTTAGCGCAGTTTCTGACACTTTTTTCCATAGTCCCCTCTGAAAGCCTCTGTCCTGGGTGAGTCTGTCACATTTCTCCCCCATCCAAAGTTGACTAACAAGGTCCCAGACCTCCACCTGGTTTGGACATGCATTAGGCAGAGTGAACTCACATAGTCTGTCCGCATGATCTCCTTTCTTGGCTGCAAGGAATAGTTGACCTCAGTAGGTGTGGGGCAGAGGTCATTGACTCTCTGTCTGGCTTTCAGCGCTTCAGCTGGGTGGTGTTTACCATTCCATTTCTTGGCCTTTTGCTGGGAAGAGGGGCCCACTGCCCCAATTCCCTGAAGCTGAGAAGAAACTGTAGGTGCTAGGCAGAGGCCAGCTGCGCTCTGCCCTGTTGCCAGAGATTCAGCTGGAAGTAGCAGCTTCACTACATCAGCTTGTCGTCGGAGAGAGGGGTCGACTGCCCTGGCTCCCTGGATCTCCATAGTTGTTGCCGGTGCTGGGCAGAGGTTGGTAGCACTCTGCCCTGTTGCATGCACTTTTGTTGGGGACTCCACATCCTTTCCACATCCAGCTCACAAAGCGCACCATTCCCCCAAATGCCAGGGCCCATAATCAGTAGGCAAGAGGCTAGCATTCAGTCCCCTCCAAAAGCCTCTGTCCCAGGTTAGTCTGTCACAGTAGTATTCTCAGAAATACTACTGGTACCTCGAGCCCCACCAGAAAGGCAGAGGGAGATTAGGGAAGTAAACAAGTGGCTGAGGAGCTGGTGACGAAACGAGGGGTTTGGGTTCCTGGAGAACTGGGGCAACTTCTCAGTCAGTTGCTAGTTCTATAGAAGGGACGGACTGCACCTAAATGGGGAAGGTGAAGATCTGCTGGGAGTGAAGATGGCCAAAAAGTTAGAGGGGCTTTTAAACTAGGCGACGGGGGGAGGGTCCAGAGGTAGAGATAGTCAGCGCAGAACATATTCCAGAGGGTAGTATTGGGGGCATTAGTGGTAGGTTGACTAATGCCCTGTACACACAGTCAGACTTTCCGACGGAATATGTGCGATCGGAGCTTGTTGTCGGAAATTTCGACCGTGTGTGGGCTCCGTCTGACTTTTTCCATCGGAATTTCCAACATAAGTTTGAGAGCAGGCTATAAAATTTTCCGACAACAAAATCCGTTTGCGTAAATTCCGACCGTGTGTGGACAATTCCGACGTGCAAGTGCCACGCATGCTCAGAATAAATTAAGAGACGAAAGCTATTGGCTACTGCCCCATTTATAGTCCCGAGAAACGTGTTTTATGTCACTGCGTTCAGAAGGATCAAATTTTCCGACAATTTTGTGCAACCGTGTGTATGCAAAACAAGTTTGAGCCAACATCCGTCGGAAAAAATCAATGGATTTTGTTGTCGGAATGTCCGATCAATGTCCGATCATGTGTACAGGGCATAAAGCACCTAAACCCAAGGTAAGTATAGTAACTGCCCTGTTTGCAACCCCTGAACACCCAATAAGGAGATAGTATGCGACCAAACTAAACTACGTGGCATGTTCACCAATGCCAGGAGTCTGCATCAGCATTCCAACTTTACAAAGAATGCAACAAGAAATGTAAGGGTGCAATCAGGGCGGCTAAGATAGAACACAAAAGGCACATAGCGGAGGAGAGTAAAAAAAGTACATAAATAGTAAGAAAGGGAGGTCAGATCCTATTGGTCTCATAAAGAATGATGAAGGGAAACTGGTTACTAAAGATGGAGAGATAGTGAAGGTATTGAATTTATTCTTCTCCTCAGTCTTCACAAGGGAAATCGGGGGGCTTCAGTAACCAAAACTGCAATGTTTATCCTCATGACATGTCACAGGAAGCATCCTCATGGCTAATAGAGGACAGAATTAGAAATAGACTTGAAAAACTTAACATTAATAAGTCACTGGAACCAGATGGCTTGCACCCGAGGGTCCTTAGAGAACTCGGTCAAGTAATTGCCAGACCATTGTTCCTAATTTTTACTGACAGTCTACTGACTGGAATGGTACCAGCTGATTGGAGAAAAGCCAATGTAGCACCAATATTTAAAAAAGGGCCAAAATACATCCCTGGGAATTACAGACCAGTTAGCCTAACATCAATTGTATGCAAGCTCTTGGAGGGGATGATAAGGGACTATATACAAGATTTTAGTAATGACAACAGTATCATAAGCAGTAATCAGCATGGATTCATGAACAATTGTTCTTGCCAAATAGGGATGAGCCGATGTTCGAGTCGAACGTAAGTTTGGGAGGCACCTGCCGTAATGATCGGCCTCTCAGGTGACAGTTCTTTTATAACTGAGGGCAGGGCCACAGGTGATGTTGCCGGGTGACCCCACCCCCTCTGATGCACGGGGACATCCCTATGGCTTCCCTGTAGCATCAGGGGGGGCGGGGTCACTCGGTTACATCAACGGCTGGCTCTGCCCCCTCTGACGCTACGGGGAAGCCATAGGGATGTCCCCGTGCGTCAGAGGGGGGCGGGGGACACCCGGCGACATAATCCTGTGGCCCCGCCCTCAGTTATAAAAGAACTGTCACCTGAGAGGCCGGTCATTACGGCGGGTGCCTCCTATTGAGGCAGATCGGTGGCGGCATGCGGCTTATTTTTTCTTTTTCGGTCCGTCAGAGCAAGAGAAGAAGATGAATGGACTTCGTGGGACACTTTTATTTTTTTATTTTTTAATAAAGGACTTGTCCCAAGGCGTGTATTGCCGTTTTTATCATTTTCACACTTTTTTTGTGAAATGGTAGGAGTACCGCGTTACCATTTCACACAGGGGGGGAGGCCCGGGATTTGAGGGTCCCCTTGTTAAAGGGGGCTTCTAGATTCCGATAAGGCCCCCTCCCGCAGACCCCCACAACCACCGGGCTAGGGTTGTTGGGATGAGGCCCTTGTCCCCATCAACATGGGGACAAAGTGCTTTTGGGGGGCCGCTACCCCAAAGCACCCACCCCATGTTGAGGGCATGTGGCCTGGCAGAGTTCAGGAGGGGGGGCGCTCTCTCGCCCCCCTCTTTTCCTGCGGCCTGCCAGGTTGCATGCTCAGATAAGGGTCTGGTATGGATTTTTGGGGGGACACCCACACAATTTTTTTTTTTTAATTTTGGTTCGGAGTTCCCCTTAATATTCATACCAGACCTAAAGAGCCTGGTAATGGACTGTAGGGTAATCCAGTCATTGAAAAAAATAATTTTTTTCAATGACTTTTACGTGTATTGCCGGGACCGACAATTCATTATAGCCGTGAGTACTTTTAAATGACTTTTTTCCTTTTAGAAATGTAATTTTGCTCTTGGACTGTTCTAAACACAGGAAACATGCGCCACTTTACAGGCATACTTTAGACACCCCCAGGTACAAAATTGAAAGTGAAATATTTCTTTAATTGTTTCACATTATTAAATTACTGCTCCCGAAAAAACGGCCGTTTTTAAAACTGTTTTTGCAATGATACATGTCCCCGGGGCAGGACCCAAGTCCCCAAACACTTTTTATGACAATTTCATGCATATAAGCCTTTCAAATTAGCACTTTTGATTTCTCCCATAGACAATTCATTATAGCCACGAGTACTTTTAAATGACTTTTTTTCCTTTAGAAATGTCATTTTGCTCTCGGACTGTTCTAAACACAGGAAACATGTGCCACTTTACAGGAATACTATAGGCACCCCCAGGTACGAAATTTAAAGGAATATTTCACTTTCATTGTTTCACTTTAAGCATTATTAAAATCACTGCTCTTGAAAAAACGGCCGTTTTTAAAACTTTTTTTGCATTGATATATGTCCCCTGGGGCAGGACCTGGGTCCCCAAACACTTTTTATGACAATAACTTGCATATAAACCTTTAAAATTAGCACTTTTGATTATTCATGTTTGTGTCCCATAGACTTTAACGGTGCTCGCATGTTCGAACAAATTTTGCTGAAAACCAAGCCGGGGGGGTGTTCGGCTCATCCCTATCACCAAACCAATCTATTAACCTTCTATGAGGAGGTGAGCTGCCATCTGGATAATAGAAGGCCCATGGATGTGGTGTATCTGGATTTTGCAAAAGCATTTGATACAGTTCCCCATAAACGTTTACTGTACAAAGTAAGGTCCATTGGCACAGACCATAGGGTAAGTACATGGATTGAAAACTGGTTACAGGGGCGATTTCAGAGGGTAGTCATAAATGGGGAGTACTTGGAATGGTCCGGGGTGGAAAGTGGGGTCCCCCAGGGTTCTGTTCTGGGAACAATCCTATTTAATCTATTCATAAACGACCTGGAGGATGAGATAAACAGCTCAATCTCTGTATTTACGGACGATACTAAGCTAAGCAGGGCAATAACTTCTCCACAGGATGTGGAAACCTTGCAAGAAGATCTGAACAAATTAATGGGGTGGGCAACTACATGGCAAATGAGGTTTAATGTAGAAAAATGTAAAATAATGCATTAAGGTGGCAAAAATATGAATGCAATCTACTCACTAGGGCGAGAACCTCTGGGGGAATCTAGGATGGAAAAGGACCTGGGGGTCCTAGTAGATGACAGGCTTAGCAATGGCATGCAATGCCAAACTGTTGCAAGCAGAGCAAACAGAATATTGGTATGCATTAAAAAGGGGATTAACTCCAGAGATAAAACGGTAATTCTCCCACTCTACAATACTCTGGTCCGGCCGCACCTGAAGTATGCTGTCCAGTTCTGGGCACCAGTCCTCAGGAAGGATGTGCTGGAACTGGAGAGAGTCCAGAGAAGGGAATCAAAATTAATAAAGGGACTGGAGGACCTTAGTTATGAGGAAAGGTTAGGAGCCCTGAACTTGTTCTCTCTGGAGAGGAGATGCTTGAGAGTGGATATGATTTCAATGTACAAATTCCGTACTGGTGACCCCACAATAGGGATAAAACTTTTCCGCAAAAGGGAATTTAATAAGACACATGGCCATTCACAAAAATTAGAAGAAAAGCAGTTTAACCTTAAACTGCAAAGAGGATTCTTTACTGTAAGAGCTGTTAGGATGTGAAATTCTCTTACACAGGCAGTGGTTAACGTGGAGCATCGATCATTTCAAAAAACTATTAGATAAGCACCTGAATGACCACAACATACAGGGATATACAATGTAATACTGACATAAAATCACACACATAGGTTGGACTTGATGGACGTGTGTCTTTTTGCAACCTAGCCTACTATGTACCTATATAACTAGATCAGTGCATTACTGCACGTACAATGCAGTATATATCAGTGTGTTACTGTATGTTTAACACAGTATATATCACTGCGTTACTGCACGTTCAATGAAGTATATATAAGTGCGTTACTAAACGTTTAACACAGTATATATCACTGCATTACTGCATGTTTAACGCAGTATATATCAGTGTGTTAGTGCATGTTTACAACAGTATATTGCAGTGCATCAGTGCAGTTTTACTGCAGTATATTGTAGTGTCAGTGGAGTGTGCCTGTGTAGTGCGTACTCAAGTTAAAGTGCACCAAACACCACTTTCCATTGATTAAAGTGCATCCACATACACATTTCCACATCTTTATTACATTTAATAGGCACCCCCCCGCCATCATGTCTGGGAGGCCAACAAGGAGAGGCAGACATGGAATTGTGAGGGGTCCAGCAGCGTATGTGTCCACAGGCAAAGGTGGATGTGGTCTGTCCTCAGGCAGGGCATCATTTTCTCTGTTTAGTGATGTTGCCCATGCCATCCAGCCACAGCATGCAGAGGAGGAGGTGGTGGACTGGCTTACTAAACCATCATCATCCTCCTCATCCTCCGTCACCCAAGCAGAGACTAGGATGCAGTCCACTGCAGCTGTCAGAGTGGCTTAGTCTGCCTCCTTGTCCACAGCTACTCCTGCCATAGCCCCAGCATCAGGCATGGAGGAGTCAGCTGAGTTATTTGAACATAGCGTCAGCCACTTGCTCCTTAACAATGCATAGCCATTACTTGATTCAGATCTTGGTTCTAAGGTTGAGGAAGGTAGGAACATGAGCTTACAGAGAGCGGAGAACACTGGTAAACAACAAATTGGCCGTCATGTTCCCCCAGCCATAGCGTATTGCCAATTTGTTTGTCACAATTTTTGGAAAATTAGGAAATTAAATATTTTTTTTCATGTACTGTTACCAGAGCAGTACAGCATCATCATATGACTGGTATGGCAGTGATCAGGGACATTGAATTGTGACAGTATGTTAAAAAGTATTTGTTTATTGTTTTTATTTTGTAAACCTTTTCTTTTTTACAATTTTTTTAAGATTTTTTTTTTACATACTTTGACCAGTGCAGTACAGTGTTACCATACTACTCTGGAGAATCAGGATTTTTTTTTACACTATGACTGCTTATAACATTAATCATCATTGTAATAAGCAATCATTTTTATAAATAGCATCCATTCATTGATTGTATTCTATTGAGAAAGCTGTGATTGCCCACAGCTATCACATGGTACACATGCACTGTGATTGGCTCTGTATATACTATGAGATCACTGTGACCAATCACAAAGATCAACACAATAGTACACAATAAATGGCTATGACTGAAAGCCATTCATTGTGTACAACACCCCTAACCAATATTTCAAATATTGCAATAGATGCCAGCCAGTTCAGGCTGGGTTTTATGATCTTCCCGTCTGTTTCAGAGTCTCACTGCTCCTGCTGCATTCTTCATAACATCAATAAAATGCAATCTAATCACAGGGAACTGCCTTGAAACTGTGGCAGCAGATGGGTGTAGCTGGAAACATGGCACACATTTCTTCATCTGCATCTTTTACTAAATGAGATGATTCAGCCTACATACCTCCATGCAAAACTAAAATATTGCCACAATGTATGTCATACAGCAGACAGTGTTAAAGGAAAAGGAGGGCTTTCAAATGTAAACAGGAGCAATGATGGCTATTTTGAAGGCCTAATTGTTTATCAATTTTTTTCAGAAAATAAAGAAATAATAAATGAAATTTCTTTTTTCACAAAGAAGTTAACAAGTTATTTCAAACACACAGCATTGTCAAACTTAGAATACACCCCAAAACACATTTTGCCACTTCTCCTGAGTATGTTGGTACTAAATATGTGAGCTTTTTTGCTGCCTAGCCACATAGAAGCTCCCAAAATCCAATGAGCACCTCCTGGCTTTCAGGGGGCATAAATTATGCATCTCTTTTCCAGACTGCCTATTACATTTTCTGAGGCCCTTAAGTGTTAGGACAGCAGAAACACCCACAAAACTTACCCAATTTTTGATATGCAACACCCAAAGGTATTTGCATTAGGCATAGTGAGTCTTTAGAAGAATTCATTTTTTGCCACAAGTTTTGGAAAATGTAATTTTCTAAATCCAAGGAGCACCTTCAGGCTTTCAAGGAGCTTAAATTATGCATATGAATTCCTGACTAGTGATCACGTTTTCAGATGCCCTGAAGTTCCAGGATAATAGAAACACCAGCAAAATATCCAGAAATTTCAAGGTGAAAAGATAAACACTGGCACTGGTGCTACCTGTAATCAGTTTGAGGTAGTGTGATCAGGCAGGCTTACCTGGAAGTGATACACAGGTGTTTTGTGCAACCACCTGCAGGCAGCCTTTTTGAATCAATGACAGGTGTTCGGTTCACAGACCTGCATAGATCTCCAAGTGCATCCCTGAGTGTACATCTGTGCAGGTCAGATGCACAGGTCAGAATGCAGTCTGAAGTTACAAACAGTCACCTATTGGCTCGCTACAATCTGATTCTGACTAGGGATGAGCTCTGGCATATCCAGATCCTAGTCCAAACCCAACTGAGCCATCCTACAAGGAAGCTGTCACTGTACTGGTCCAATCATAAACCCTTGTAAATGTGCAGCTATGGGGTGGAGAATACTCTGGCCACAGATGACTGGCCCAATACACATAAAAGTTTCCCAGGGGACACACCCGCTCTTGATTACAAATACCAATAAGTAGTAGCCCCTCTCGGGCAGAGAGCACCCAACATGTTTTAAAGGATAATGGACCCTCTTCATTGTAGTTAATATGAGTAATTGTCAGGGCTGGGCTCAGCCCTTCCTTCTCAGAGAAGGCCACTCAGCTGTCAGTTAATTGCCAGCTCTAATCTTTCCACAGTACCTCACCTGGTGAGGATATCCTGCTTGTCAGTCCTGCTGGCTATTTAAGCTACTCAGTTCAGATCCTCTGTGCCTTCGCCTTGGTCAACATATCAAGAGACTCTCTGCCGTGTTCCTGTTCAAAGAATTGCTTGGCTTTACGTCCTTTCTGGTTCCTGATCCTGTTTGCTGTTCCACTACGCTGATTTCCGGTTTTCTGATTTCCTTGCTTGATCTGAAGTACGCGGATCTCTGGCTCCCTGATGTCCTGGCTTGTCTGACTATCCGTTCCTGCTATCGAAATCTGGCTATGTTTTGACTATGTTTGCTCTGTTTATACCTTTTTATCATTATTATTAAATAGTGTGATTTTTACAGCACTTCTGTCTCAGTCTGATTCATGGTTCCTGACAGTAGGCGAAGGCCATGAACTCAGAAGATGCAGTCAATCCACTTGTCGGTAATATTTTTTCCAGATTGGATGAGCAGAATCGCCACTTGGATTAGTTTGCCATAGTGTTACGGATGCTTCTGATGCACACTGCTAACCTGAATCCTCCCACTGTGGCCGCCCCGGTACAACCTGTGTTGCAGGCAGTCCCTGCTGCTGTTCCAGTCTCTGTGCAGACACCCACCTCGAGTATTACCTCTATAAGAGGTATGTCTGGTTTTGCTCCACTTCCCCAGTGATTTGGGGGTGATCCAGTTCAATGCAGAGGGTTTCTCAACCAGGTTGAGATATTCTTTGAGATGCTGCCCCGGGCGTTTTCCAGAAGCAAAGTAGGTTTTAGTGATAGCTTTGCTTTCTGAGAGAGCCTTAGCCTGGGCAAACTCAATTTGACCCATTGTCCTGAGTTACCCAGAGTTTAAGGCTTCCTTTAAAAGGGTATTTGACGTTCCCACATGCTCCGCTTCTGCTGCCAAGAGCCTCATATCCATCAAACAGAGTACAAGAACTTATGCCGATTACACCATTGAATTCTGTACTCTGGCAGCAGAGGTTGTGTGGAACAATGAGGCCCTCGTGGCTGCTTTTTCTCATGGTCTCTTGGATACCATCAAAGATGAGATAGCAGCCTGAGATATACCTACTGAGCTGGAGAAGTTGATCACATTTGCCATCTTCATTGACTCCAGACTCAGAGAAAGACTCTCTTTTAAAGTGATACTAAAGGTTCCTGTTTTTTTTTTTAAATAACAAACATGTCATACTTACCTCCACTGTGCAGCACGTTTTGCACAGAGTGGCCCCGAACCCGGGCTTCTGGGGTCCCTCGGTGGCTCTCTCGGCTCCTCCCCACATTAGATAACCCCCTGAAGCGCTCTTCCAGGGGGTTACCTTGCATAGACCATAGACGCCGAATGCAGGACTCGGCCCCACCCCCCCAGCGGCCGCGTCATTGCATTTGATTGACAGCAGTGGGAGTCAATGGCTGCACTGCTATCAATTTATCCAATCAACAGCCGAGAACCCCCTAGCTGAGAGACGGCAAGTTTGAGGGCTAAGGGCTAAGGTAAGTAAAACGGGGGGGCTGGGGGTCGGTCACTGCCAGGTGTAAAGCATAGGATGCTTTAAGGTGAAAAAACACAATCCTTTACAACCCCGAAGCCTTCTGTACATTTGTATCCGAGTTTTGCAGTCCCACCCTTGCCTCCCTCACCTCTCATGCCTCCTGGTACCGAGTTGGTCAGTGAAGTGCAGCTTATGCAGTTGGGCTTCACACGTTTCTTTGTGGATGAGAGAACCCTTAGGAGGAGGGAGAAATTGTGCCCTAATTGTGGCCAGGCAGGTCACTTTTTGAAGTCTTGTCCTACCAGGGAAAGCCCGAACCTTGAGTTCCTGTGGGGGACAGACCCTAGGTGGCATTGTTTCATCCCCAGTTATCCAGAAGGATAAGCCCCTGGTCCGGGTTACCCTTTCTTGGTCTAAGTCGTCCGTTGAGATACAGGCTCTAATCGATTCTGGGGCTGCAGGTCTGTTCATTGATGCTGCCTTTGTATCTAAGCACTCGATTCCGCTGAAGCTTCGTGCCACTCCACTTGCCATTGAGGCTCTTGATGGGAGACCTCTACAGCCTGCCCATGTGACTCATGAGACTGCTCCATTGTCCATGGCCATAGGGGTTCTTCACCATGGGATAATCCAATTCCAAGTATTTTTTTAAGAAGGTGATTAAGGTCCTGTGCACTCTTCTCCCTGCTGGAGGAGTACTGCGATTTTAGCAATGTCTTTAAAAAAGGTCAACCCAGTAGTTTGCCTCCACACCAGTCGTATGATTGCGCAATAGACCTTCAACCTGGTGCCTTACCCCCTCGTGGCTGGGTTTACCCTTTGTCTGTCTCAGAGGACAAGGCCATGAAGGAGTATGTTGCAAACACACTTTCTTGAGGATTCATCCGCAAATCCTCATCTCCTGCTGGTGCTGGTTTCTTCCTTGTGAAGAAGAAGAGTGGTGAACTGCGACCTTGTATTGATTATAGGTGTCTCAATCGTTTCATCATTAAGAATGCTTATCCAATTCCATTGATTGCGTAGTTATTTGACTGCCTCAAGGGAGCAATGGTTTTCACAAAGCTTGATTTGAGAGGGGCACACAATCTCGTGAGGATCAAGGAGGGCGACGAATGGAAAACTGCGTTTAATAGCAGAACCGGCCATTATGAATACCTCGTAATGCCGTTTGGCCTTTGCAACACTGAGGCAGTATTCCAGAAATGTATCAATGATATCCTTGGAGATTTGTTGCAGCTATGCGTAGTGGTTTATCTCGACGATATCCTCATATTTTCCAATTCCCTAGAGAGCCACTACACAGATGTCTGTTGTGTGCTTCAGAGGCTGAGAGAAAACAATCTGTATTGTAAATTGGAGAAGTGTGAGTTCCATCGTGAACAGGTTAAATTCCTGGGTTATGTAATTTCCACTGCTGGTTTTTCGATGGATGCAGAGAAACTTTCAGCAGTCCTACAGTGGCCCTGACCCCTGGGTTTTCGTCCTCTGCGATGTTTTCTTGGCTTTGCCGATTATTATCAAAAGTCTATTCGTAACTTCTCATCTCTGGTCAAGCCCCTGACTGATATGACCAGAAAGGTCAGTAACCCACAGAGTTGGTCTCTGGAGTCCATTAAGGCCTTTTAAAGTTTCAAGGCTGCCTTTGTTTCTGCTCCTGTGTTGGAATATCCTGATCCTACATTACCCTTTATCCTTGAACTTGATGCTCCTGAGACTGGAGTTGGCGCCCTTCTGTCTCAATGTCCTACCTCTGAGAGCACTATGCATCCTTGTGGCTAATTTTCCAAGAAATTGTCACCTGCGGAATGCAATTACGAGATTGGGGACAGAGAGTTGTTAGCGATCATTTTAGCCCTTAAAGAATGGAGGCATCTCCTCGAAGGTACCGATTTCTCATTTTGACTGTGCAGGTTCTCATTTTGACTGACCATAGGAATCTCACATTCTTGTCTGAGGCTAAACGTCTCTCTCCTAGAAGGGAGTGCAATGGGCTATTTTCTTGTCCAGTTTCTATTACATAGTCTCATTCTTACCTGGTACTAAGAATGTAAGGGCCGATGCTGCTCAGTGATGCTGCATCAGTGATGCATTGTCACAACAGTTTTCCTCTGCTTCCAAGATGGAGTCGGTTCCTGTTCCCATGATACCTTCCGATTGTATTCTGGCTACAGTTCGTACCAGTCTCACTTCACCTTTTGGGTGACAAAATTCTTTTCACTCAGACCCATACTTCTCCTGAGAAACATTGTGACCGCTGTTTTGTCCCTGAAAGTTTTCGCACCACTGTGCTCCAGACTTGCCATTCTCCCAAGGCTGCTGGCCACCCAGGGAAGAATCAACTCATTTGGGCTATTTCCCAACAATTCTGGTGGCCTAGTCTCCAAGCTGATGTAGCCGCCTTTGTAGCTGCTTGTTCTGTGTGTGCTATAAATAAGACACCACAACACCTTCCAGTGGGCCTTCTACAACTCATACCTAAAGGAGAGAGGCCTTGGACCCACCTGTCTATGGATTTTATTGTGGAGTTACCCAACTCCCAGGGCAACACAGTTATCCTTATGGTAGTTAACCTGTTCTAGAAAATGTCGCATTTCATTCCACTTAAGAAGTTGCCCACTTCCAAAGAACTGGTTTCCATTTTTGCTCTGGAGATCTTTCATTTACATGGGTTACCCAAGGTTATCGTCTCGGACAGGGGTAGTCAGTTTGTATGCAGGTTTTGGTGAGTGTTTTGTGCACAGTTGGGAGTACAGCTTTCCTTCTCTTCTGCGTATCACCCACAGTCTAATGGGGCCACAGAACAAGCCAACCAGTTCTTGGAGAAGTTTCTACGTTGCTATATTTCTGCCCGTCATAACAACTGGTTAGACCTCTTACCTTGGGCAGAGTTTGCTCACAATAGTGTCGTTAGTTATGCTTCCCGATTGTCCCCGTTTATGTCAAACTATGGTTTACAACCATCCATGTTGCCTGACTCATTTGTTCCTTAAAGCATTTCTGCATTAGAGGAGCATCTCCGTGGTCTTCGTTCCACTTGGGTACAAGTCCAGGAGTCTTTGTGACATGCTAAGTAATGATAAGCACAGACTCCATGCTTACCGCAGACACCTACCTGCGCCTTCCTACCAGGTTGGGGACAGAGTCTGGCTTTCATCTCACAATCTCCGACTCCATGTTCCCTCACTGAAGTTGGCACCTAGGTTTATTGGCCCTTTCCGTATTCTCTGCAGGATTAACCCAGTGGCTTACGCTTTAGACCTTCCTTCTAATATGCGTATCTCAAATGTATTCCATGTCTCCTTATTAAAACCTTTGGTCTGCAACCTCTTCACCACCTCGGTGCCACGTCTTCACCCAATACAGGTTGAGAACCATGAGGAGTATGAAGTACAGTTCATTGTTGAGGTTTCTTGGGCACACACAGTACCTGGTTCTTTGGAAAGGATACGGTCCGGAGGAACACTCTTGAGTCTTATCCTCGGATATACATGCACCTGTTCTCCTCTGTGCTTTCCATAGATGTTTTCCCCTCAAACCTGGTGGTCCTCTGAGTGGGAGGGGTCGTTGAGGAGGGGGTACTGTCGGGACTGGGCTCAGCTCTTCCTTCTCAGATCAGGTCGCTCAGCTGTTGGTTAATTGCCAGCTCTAATCTTTTCACAGTAACTCACCTGGTGATGATATCCTGTTCGTCAGTCCTGCTGGCCTTCACCTTGGTCAACATATCAAGAGACTCTCTGCCGTGTTCTTGTTTAAAGAACCCTTCTGGTTCCTGATCCTGTTTCCTGTTCCACTATTCTGATCTCCAGTTTCCTGATTTTCTGGCTTCTTCTGAAGTCCACTGATCTCTGGCTCCCTGATGTCCTGGCTTGTCTGACTATCCATTCCGTTTACCGAACTCTGGCTATGTTTTGACTACGTTTGCTCTGTTTATACCTTTTTACCATTATTATTAAATAGTGCGATTTTTACTGCACTTTTGTCTGAGTCCGATTCATGGTTCCTGACACTAATGGAGGTGACTCCCACCAATGAAAAAGGTCTCTTATACTTTAAAACGTATTGGGTGCTATCTACTGGGAGCCACGCATGTTCAGAGAGAGACTACTACCTGTTGGTATCCGTAACTGAATGCTGGCCTCAGGCTGAGTGAACCCTTGGAACTGAATGTCCCTTTAGAAATCAACACCAAGCAAAGATGAAATTTAAATTGTGCATTGTGCACTTATTATCTTACTTCTCAGTATAGATTGCAAACACCTCTTCTTTAACCATACTGAATTGTAATGGATCAAAATCACAGTTTCTCCCATGAGCCAAGCTCATTTACCTGCCCCAGGCACCAGACATTATTTCCTACTCATTATCTTCTCAGGGACTGGCCCCCTCACCTACCCCACCCACATGAGCTCTCCAGCCTCCAAAGCCTAGGAGAGATAACCCAACTGCTGGATGTGTTACCGCCAATGGGAATGTCCACATTATGCAGACAGTGATGTGGATACCCAAAGAATCACCCAAAGAAGTAACAAAAGAAAAAAGTACAATCCTCACATGATCATGGCTTTAGGTAAGTAAAATGGGCATTTAAATATGTTTTTTTCATACCAGCAGTTAATTAGGGTGGGGAGGGAGGAGGTTGCTAATAACCCGGAGTTGAGCTTTAAAAGTGCTGTGACTTCTATGTTTGTAAGTATTTTTTAGGAGTATGCTTAATGTGTTTTTAGTGTATTACACAAAAAGTGTGCTTTTTACATCTGTAAATGCGGATTGAATTACACCATCATATGTTTGTATAAAAAAAAAAAAATAACTTCTGGTACCAGTTTACTTATACCACTTAAAATCATAGGCATGAAATATGAACACAGCCTCTCATTTTTTAAGTGTTATGCCACTATGTTTTTAATCTAAATATTCATTGATTCTTTTGAGGTGAATGCTATGCACTATGCAGTCATAAAAGGATGAAATACTAGGTGGATTTTGTATATATCTACACTGATGGTCCTAATTTCAGTAATTACTATTGACAGTACAGACGTTATTACATTCATAAGGCAATAAAGAGAATTAGCTCCATCTGGTGGTTACAATTTATAGCAGTCATTTATTCAAAAAATAAAATTTGCCTGATGTTGCTTAAAGTCAGCAATCTTTCTAGGTGTTTTCATGTTATGTCTAATTTATAAAATGCCTACTTTAATATTTCACACGTTTTTCATGGAAAGTATTAATTGAAACAGTTTTATCTAGATGTATCTGCTTTAGGACATTTCTCCACTCAAACTAAATTGGTGTCACAAAGAAAAATATGGAAATACATACTTTGTGGTCAGATTTTGCTAATATTTAAATACTTTCTCTTCATTTCTCCAAAATGTTTCAGACAAATTATGCAATGTTAAAACTGGCCTACACCAATACTTCAGAGGAATGTCTGAATCTATATTTAACCACATCAATACTGAACACTTTCACACCCCCCCCCGCTGTAATGTCCATGCCAATTTTCAGATTTTAGCGCTGCAACACTTTGACAATCACTCAGTCTACAAATCAGTACCCAAATGAAATTTGTATAATTTTTTGAGACAGATAGAGCTTTCTTTTGGTGGTATTTAATCATCACTGCTGGGTTATTTTCTATAAATGGGAAAATGCTGAAAACAAAAACACAGTTTTCTGCTTTACAATTTTGCACATAAATACTTACTTCATAAATTTAGGCCAAAATGCATTCTGCTACATTTCTTTGGTGAAAAAAAAAACAAATCAGTGTATATTATTTTGTCTGTGTGAAAGTTTTAAAGTCTACAAACTATGTTATATAAATGTGTAAATTGATCAGTCCTGATGTATTAACTGACTACTGTATCTCATTTCATGAGGCCATAAAATGCCAGGACAGTGAAAATACATCTCAAATGACCCTTCCTGGAAATTTTGTGTTTTTGAAGTTGTAGTTTTTTTGTCACAATTTTTTGGAAAAGTAAGAAATTAAATAAAATGTGCCAAGTTGCCAATTTCACAAGTTATTTCTCACATACAGTATCAGCATACTTAGAATTATACCCCAAAACACATTTTCTATGCCTCCCAAGCATAGGGATAGCACACATGTGGAACTTTTCACAGCCTAGATGCATAGAGGAGCCCAAAACCCAAGAAGCACCTTTGGGCTTTCAAGGAGCATAAATTATGCATAAATTACACAAAACATTTCCTAACTATTTATTACATTTTTGAAGGTCCTAATGCACCAGGGCAGTGGAAACACCTACAAAATGACCCAATTTTGGAAATAAAACACTCCAAAGTGTTTTTTTGAAAGGCATAGTGAGTCTTTTGAAAATGTCATTTCTCTACACAAGTTTTTGGAAAATGCAGGAAAGACAGAAACAAAGTTTTTACACAAAGTTGTCAATCATTAAGTTATTTCTAACACATATCATAGGCATACATATAATTACACCCCAAAACACATTCTGTTACTTGTCCACAGTATGATAATATCTCACATGTGAGACTTTTTCACCGCCTAGCCATATAGAGAGGCCCAAAATCTAAGGAAGCACCTTCAGGCATTCTAGAAACATAAATTATCTAATTTCCTGAAAACTCAGCACATTTTTGGAGACCCTGGAGCATCAGTCCAGTAGAAACATCCACAAAATGACAACATTTTGGAAAGTGAACAACCCAAGGTATTTTGTAACAACTTGCCTACTGGGCACTTAAACTAACTTCCTGCCCAGGCTAATTTTCAACTTTCAGTGCTGTCACACATTGACAATTGTGTGGTCATGCAACACTGTACCCGTATGACATTTTTACCTTTTTTTTTTTTTTTTTACACGAATAGAGCTTTCTTTTGGTGGTATTTAATCACTACTGGGGTTTTTATTTTTTGCTAAACAAACAAAAAAAGTTTGTTATAAAATTTTGCAAACAGGTAATCTTTTTCCTTCATAGATGTGAGCTGATGAGGCTGCATTGATGGGCACTGATAGGCTGCACTGATGGGCACTGAAAAGGCCGCACTGTGGAGCATTGATGGGTGGCACTGATGGACACTGGTGGGCGACACTGAAGGGCACTGATAGGTGGCACTGATAGGTAACAATGATAGGCAGCACTGATGATGAGGCACTGATGGGCACTGATTGGCAGCACTGATCGGCACTGATAGGTGGCATTGGTGGGCTCTGATAGGTGGCACTGGTGGGCACTGGCAAGTGGAACTGGTGGGCACAGATGAGTCGGCAGTGGCTCTCCATGATCGGGACCAATGTCCGCGTGTCAGCGTGAGAAAAAAATTGATCATTCATGGCACTGTTTATATGACATGATCGGCTGTCATTGTCTGACAGCTGATCACATGGTAAGGGGTCGGGATCAGCCCCTTACTCCAATCTTTAATCAGCCGAGTCTCAAAGACTTGTCGATCATAGAGCATGCCACGCATGTCCCGCAATTTAAGCCCACGCTGTAGCCATCTTTCAGCTATAGCATGGGCAGGAAGAGCTTAAGAGGTGAATCTTTTGAAGATCTCATTTTATTTCCACAAGTTTTTTGAGTATGCAGAAGTATTTTTTTTTTTTTTTTTTTACACAAAGTTGTCAGTTCAATAAGATATTTTTCAAACACAGCATGGACACACTTAGAATTACATTCCAAAATGCATTCTGCTACTCCTCCTGGCAATACCATACGTGTGAGATTTTTATACTGTCTGGACTGTGTATGTGCCAGACATTGTATCTCAACCAATCAACCAAATGTGTCAAAGCCAATGTACTGTAATGGTCACCTTTATACAAGTGATCAGGGAACATAGCTTAGCGTAGCATCATCTATAGCAGTCCCAATTCCTATAAGTCAAGCAAGCGTAGCCTACTGATACATGACTACCCACAGGAATGCCATGTCCATTGGCCTGGTGTCTTACAGGAATGTAGTCAATGCGATTGGGGAGAGGGGTCAGTTCAGGCCACAGGTAGACATGGTCAACAAACAGGCATTGGATTGGTTCAGGCAGCAGGCATTCATGTGGTCAATAAACAGGCCAGGGTTAGTACCGATGGCAGGCAGAGGCCACAATGCACTGGTGTGGTGGTGATCAGGGACACTGTAACTGGTGTGGTGGTGATCAAGGACACTGTAACTGCTGTGGTGGTGATCAGGGACAATATGACTGGTGTGGTGATGATCAGGGACAATATGACTGGTGTGGAAAAGATCATGGACACTGGGACAGGTGTGGAGGTGATTGTGGACACTGTAACTGGTTTGACGGTGATCAGGGCACAGTAACTGATGTGGCAGCGATAGGGGGCACAGTAACTGGTGTGGTGGTGATCAGGAACAATATGACTAGTGTGACGGTGATTAGGGACAATATGTGTGGTGGTGATCAGAGACAATGGCCATTCACGAAGCGATATGCAGCACCTTAAAAAATGCAGTAAACTACTCAGCGTTTTTCAAAAAGTTTTTTGGTTTTTGGCATTCACAAAAAACACTACTAAAATATCACATGAGTTATTTTATGAAGTCATGTGGTATTTTCGTAGTGAAAATATGCGGTAATTTAATTCCTGATGGTAGCTGGCATGTTTATTTACAGTAGTAAATACTGCTTTGTTAAGGAGCAGGTGGCTGCTGGTGCCCTTACCAACCAGTAACTGTCATGATTGTTAATTAGCGGGCGACTGCCGCATCCTTAGCAACCAATGAGTCATCAGATGTCAGTGGGGTTCCCTGCTGACAGCTGAATGTAAAAAAAAAGAATTGCCAGAAATGAAAAGTTAAGAGATGAAGAGGCATGCGGTCCCCCCAATCCATACCAGGCCCTTCGGTTCTAGTATAGATTTGGAGAGGAACCCCCTTGCAAATTTTCTTTTTTTAAATGAGGGTCTCCCCCAAAATCTATACCAGACCCTTATCCGAGCATGCAGCCCACCAGGTCAGGAAAGGGGGGGAAACAAGCAGCCCCCCACCTGAACCATGCCAGGCCATGAGTCCTTACATGGGGGGTGCTTTGGGGTAGATCACATGGTACCAGGGCCACTCACAGCGGTCCAGTATCATGATTGTTAATTGGCTGTGTCCGGCGGACTCAGTTAGCTATATATTGTGCTGCATGCCCCAGGAGGTGCGCATAAGGTAAGGGTCCTGAGAGAGAATCAATGTGTATAAACTAAAGAGGATCAATTCTCAAAAAGTAAAACTTTTTTTTTTATCTTTTGGGAACCTCTAAAAATTTTAATTGTACCTAATCAGTATAAGAAAAAAAAATCTAATTTGCCCTTAATTCCTCCTGAAAAATAAGAACACCTTTTGGCCTGTGGCTGTGCCTAGGCACTCCTGTCCTGTTGTCTAATTGCTTCATACTTTTTCCATCAGAAGATCCAAGGCATATGCCTGATGTGACTACTTTCCCCTTGAGTGTTGCTCATTGTTCTTCTAAAGGCCTGTTGGAGAGGAAGCTGTACTTGAGGACCTGCAGTACATACACCTCTCTGTTTCTGCTTCAAGTTGAAGTAATATGGCCATCAATTATGTTTCCCTGGCTACTGCAGTACTTGTTACATTTATAACTTTTACTCAAGCAAAAGTCTCCAGTCACCACCAAATTGATCGCTGTGGGTCACTCACTCTGCACCTCCTGTCTTCATAAAAAGCCTTGCATTCCTTTAAATGAATAGAAGGCACTCTATGATTAGAAGAAGTACAGATGAATGTCACATTCTTCCCTACTTCACTTTATAGTTTTCCTCCTATTTATAAAAAAAATAATGTGTAAACTGGAGTAAATAGAAAAGACCTGCTGTAGCTCTTTACACCAGGACCACCATCTCATTTTTTTGATAATACCATACCTTTGTATTGAAATTGCCACCATAGAAAAGGATAAGGCTTACTTGCTCACGTCATGTCTCATGACTGATTTTATTTAGTAAATTGTGTGTGGAATTTACTGATTGTGTACCTTGAAGTATTAAGTAGGAGTGCTCTAGTATTTGCATATATGCTCCTATCTTTCCTTCTTCCTCTAGCTCTATGATTAAGCTCCATTAGAGGGTGAAACACATCAGTGGAAGGAGTAAGTTGGAGTGTCAGTGCTCGTGCTTGAAATTTAACGCTGTATTAAATCTGAGAGGGAACGTGAGACATCCATTTTATTTATTGGACATTTGGTTTTGATTGAGCAGATGTATTGCATGTAAATTTTGTATTTAGAAAACCTATTGTGTAACATCTGTATGTCTTGTGTTAACATGCTATTTACATCTCCAGCTGGGAGATTGTTCTCTTTCTTTTGAAGATTTATTCTCTAGAAGAACTGGTAGAAGTAACAAGTCTGTGTGAATAAATAACAATGAAAACTATGCACCACAGAAAGACAAAACCAAAAAAGAGTGCACAGATGAATGTGATTATGGCTGCTGCAGTCTTTAAAATGTGTCTGACTTCCATGTTCATGAACCCTATAAATGTGTATATATGAAGACCGCACTGCCAAAAATGGGAATCAACCTTACTAAACTGTTTGCCACATTTAAAAGTGCACAAAATGAATAAATAAACAACACTAGAAAAAAAAATCAACTTATGTCCAATGTATCAATAAGTCGAATTCAAATAATACTTGCTTAAAAAACAAAAGGTAGGTGAACAGGTGCTGGTGCCATTAGTAGCAGATAAACACCTGACCACTTGCAGGAGCTCCAGGTGATGCCACATGGATTTACACTCACCACAATGGATGGACCTTCTATTACTAGATATCTCTCTGCACTTTTTTAGGTTGGATCCACTGTGTATCTTGTCACCGATTTGACCATTCACATGTACCAGGATGCAATTCCTTCCAATGCCATAAAGCACTACTCAAAGAACAGTATCAGGAAAAAGGTTAATTGCGCAAAGCAGTTGACTATATTAAACCATGTAAAATATTATAAATGATACCGCGCTGTTTAAAAGAAGATTCCCAGACGAGACAAGAATGTATTCACCCGTCTGTTTCAAAGGATGTAAATAAGATCTTGCAGCAGTTAAAAATGTGAGATACCCACAATAAGCAAAATGTTAAAAATAAAAAACTGCGCTAAATGAGATCCAATCAAAATGTATAAATACCCAATGGGTGTTGCATGGCTTAAATTATGATTTGCAATAAATGAATAAAAAATCACTATACTCCTCAATGTTTTCTCACAGCAGTATAGCAAATGTTCACATCGTAAAGAAAACACAACTTAGAAAGTCCATATTAATGAAGAGTAATAAGCTGATATTGTTGTTGGTCAGTGAAAGGTCACAATATGAGAAAGTCTCTCCTTCATATACAAAGGTAACATCACAAATGAAAGACACCGGAGAACAGTCCTTCACCTAGAAAAACACAGCCTCTTACCAGCTGCCCAGATCTCTTATCAGGAGATCAATTTTGCCTTTTAGCTTATGACCCAGCCACAGTCTCTAGATAAACCGATAGGTGTCACCTCTCCTTCTCTCCAATCCTTTCCAAATAGCTCACAGACAGTAACTCACAGACAGCCGTCAACCATATAGGAAAAGAGAGACTCCTATAGTGTAAAACTGTAGATAACTTTAATGGTATAAAAGTAATGCACTTACATAAAACACGAACAAGGATAGCATCTATCAGAAATGTTCAAGCCGGCTGGCTCTCTCAAACAAACACCTGTTGCTTCCAGGACTGTACGCTGTGTTTGGTGGCGTCAGCACGCCGCTCTCCCTACGCCGTTTTGTCAAAACTGACGTCGTCCAGGGGCCCCTAAACCATGTAAAACCTTACAATTACACCGCAATCAGATGTGTGTGTGCTATGGACTGGCATCAGGTACATACAGGGGGTCATTTTCTATAGAGCTGCGGCGCTAATTAGCGCTAATTAGCGCTAATTAGCGCTAAAATGGTATTCACTATAGCGCTGGTGAGAAAATACTCCCAAAATTGAATTTACTATAGTTCCCTGAAACCAAATAGCGCCAAACCCTTATGCCCCGTACACACAGTTGGACATTGATCGGACATTCCGACAACAAAATCCTAGGATTTTTTCCAACGGATGTTGGCTCAAACTTGTCTTGCATACACACGGTCACACAAAGTTGTCGGAAAATCCGATCGTTCTGAACACGGTGACGTAAAACACATATGCTGGGACTATAAATGGGGCAGTAGCCAATAGCTTTCATCTCTTTATTTATTCTGAGCATGCGTGGTACTTTGTGCGTTGGATTTGTGTACACACAATCGGAAATTCCGACAACGGATTTTGTTGTCGGAAAATTTTTATAGCCTGCTCTCAAACTTTGTGTGTCGGAAAATCCGATGGAAAATGTGTGATGGAGCCTACTCATGGTCAGAATTTCCAACAACAAGGTCCCATCACACATTTTCCATCGGAAAATCCGACCATGTGTACGGGGCATTACTCTGCTAAAACCTGGAGTAGTGCACATGGAAATAATGTTTGGAGCATGATATAATTGCCTAAATGGTACTGCAATATGCGGTATATTATTTAAAGATAATCTGCTTTTAAACTGTGTGAAAAAGTGATTTCTACACTGAAATATCTTTAAAAGTCTGAGAAGTGAAAAATTCCCCATTTTGGACAACTAGGTGCCAACACAACTGAGCATGCTCAGACCTGAAAATAACTCTCATTTTAACTCAAGTGTCTTTTTTACCCGGCGTTATAGTAAATACCAAAATGAGAGCTAATTAGAGAGCATTTTTTTAAAAGTGAAAATCTGCTCTATTCTAATCCAAATCAAGTTTCAGCCATTGATTCTAATGGAACAATTCTAACTTTCACAAAAAAACTTTTAATGTTGAGATGAAATGTATCTTTCTCTGAAATAAATTTTCCTTTGCAACATTGTTGCTTCTACTTAAAATATTTTGTTTTTAAGAATGCTAGAATGTGGAATGTTTTGATGTTTTGGTAAAATATATTTTTCTCTGTCACTTTCACTTGTTACTCTCCATCTCACAACAATCTTTACCCAAACTCACACAGGTGTCTTTACAAAGCACAAACAATACCATTGCTGATGCAAATTTAAAATGAATTACCTTTTTTTGTGCTTTTTATTATTTCCAAATATTCATAATTTGAGCCCAATAAATGTGATATGTGTACCAACATCAGAAAGCAAAATGTAATTCCCAAAAATTTGAGGGTAATATTCTACTCTCACCCACAAAAAAACACTAAATATCACAGAATAAATCAAGAAGAATAACTCTTGAGTAATGTAATTCCATCAACTGTATGTCCAAAGAAATGCAGTATTTATGTGTTTTTATGTGTTTTTATGTGTTTTTATGTGTATTTATGTGTAGTTATGTACAGGAGGCTCTCACATGTGGCAGCCCCGTGGTTTAGAGGTTAGAACTTCTGCTTAGTATCCCTGAGGGTCTGGGTTCAAATCGCAAGCATGTTGCTTCATGTAGAGAAGTTGTCTCATCTCCCAGGTCCTATAAATATGTCTAAATGTAGTATTTATGTGTAGGAGAGTTCCACCACCATTGTAAGTCTTTTCCAGATACACTATTTAGCCAAAAGTATTGGGACACCTGCCTTTACACACACATGAACTTTAATGGCAGCCCAGTCTTAGTCCGAAGGGTTAAAATTTGATTTAGCCCACCCTTTGCAGCTAGAACAGCTTCTGGGAAGGCTGTCCACAAGGTTCGGTGTGTCTATGGCAGTGGTTCTCAACTCCTGTCCTCAGGACCCACCAACAGGCCAGATTTTAAGTATTACCTTGGGGAGAATACTGCAATCACTGAGCAGCAAATTATATCACCTGTGATGTATTTCAGTTATCTTGCAAATCTGGCCTGTTAGTGGGTCCTGAGGACAGCAGTTGAGAACCACTGGTCTATGGGAATGTTTGATCATTCTTCCAGAATTGCATTTGGGAGGCCAGGCACTGATGTTGGATGAGAAGGCCCGGCTCGCAGTCTCTGCTCTAATTCAGCCAAAGGGTTTTCTATCGGGTTGAGGCCAGGAGTCTGTGCAGGCCAGTCAAGTTTCTCCACCCCAAACTTTCTCATCCATGTCTTTATGGACCTTGCTTTATGCACTGGTGTGCAGTCATGTTGGAACAGGAAGGGGCTTTTCCCCAAACTGTTCCCACAAAGTTGGGAGCATGAAATTGTCCAAAATGTCTTGGTATGCTGAAGCCTTAAGAGTTTCCTTACCTGGAACTAAGAGGCCAAGCCCAACGCCTGAAAAACAACCCCACATCATAATCCCCCCTCCACCAAATCATTTGGACCAGTGCACAAAGCAAGGTCCATAAAGACATGGATGAGTGATTTTGGGGTGGAGGAACTTGATTGACCTGGACAGAGTCCTGACCTCAACACAACAGAACACCTTGGGGATGAATTAGAGAGGAAACTGTAGGGCAGGCCTTCTCATCCAACATCAGTGCCTGACCTCACAAATGTACTTGGAAGAATGGTCAAACATTCCCATAGACACACTCCTAAACCCTGTGGACAGCCTTCCCAGAAGAGTTGAAGCTGTTATAGCTGCAAAGGGTGGGCCAAATGAGTTTTGAACCCAATACTAATACTGGGATGCCATTACAGTTCATGTGCGTTTAAAGGCAGGCGTCCCAATACTTAGGCCAATATATTGTATATTGCTTGTGACACTGAGCATGGCTATGGACTTAGGGCTGGTTCACACCACAGAGATGCAGAGAACATGTGTGGGGCTGCCTGGTGGCTAAGTGGGTAGCAGTTCTGTCTAGCAGCACCTGGGATGTTGGTCTAATTCCCCAACATGCTAATCCTTGTGTTGAAGTTTATATGTTCATTGCAGCCAGGGACTGATGTTAATGTTTATCAGCACTAATCATGCCCAGGGACTTGGACATTTAAAATTTTAGGGTTTACACTGCACAGGTACATATGATTAGAAAACTGTTGCTTTGTGTATGTGGATGCAAATGGACTTTGATCTTTGTCCTGTAGTTGGAGATTTGATGCACATAGCCAAGGCTAACACAGTTGCAAATAGTATTAAGTGTTCCTGCTCATCAGGTGCAATCACTTTAGACATACATGAAGAGATAGATTGAAAGATACTGGTGGGCATGTACTTCTATTGGGTGTGTCAGTGTGCTAACAATACAACCTTATATAAAGGCCTACAGTAGGGGGGTTCATCCCAACTAGGGATATTTGATGAAATTCTTGTGCATTTTTTCAATCAAAAGTGGGTTTATGTGGCCATGCTGTCAATGTTGTGCGTGTATTGTTCCTGTCTGATTGTGCAAACATTGTTTGGAAGCATCTGCTGACCTGCTCTTTTTGAGCTCGTTGTTTAATCGTGTACACCGAAATGCAGCTTCCAGCAGAACATGGTCACCAATGTATGTATGTGTGGATTGTGGGTTGGTGGTGGGTGTTTTGAATAAGTCTTTTGTAATATTATGTTGGAATGCTTTGTAAGAATGACTCTTAAGTATGTTTCTATAATCTTGCAAATAAAAATGTGATGTGTTGCCCATTATACACTGAAATTAAAGCTGTGCCCACTCTAAGGTTTGGTCAAATTTTAGATTGTAAGCTCCTATGAGCAGGGCCCTTAAAATCCCATTGCTAAATGTAGCACCATATATCCTGTCCAAATTTTTTTAAAGCTAGTAAATGAATGTAATTTTTTTTTTCTGCTGGTAAAATAAAAGTACATTATTGAGCTTTGTTGTGGTGTTTTTTTTTCTTCTACTTTTCTTTCTCTTTAGTTTTTGTGGGTGGTGGTTTTGGGAAAGTGCAATATCTCTTATATTTTATTTCAATATGTATTTGTACACCAAAAAACTAATCTCTTTGCCCTGGTTCACATTGATGCTACTTTGAAATCGCGCTACTTCACTTGAAGTAGCACGATTTCAAAGTAGCAAGGTCAGCGTGATTTCAGGTGCTACTTGATAGACATTCGTGTGGCTTCATACACAAATGTCTATTGAAGTCGCACCTGAAATCGGCAAAAGTAGTGCAGGAACTACTTTAGCAAATTGGTGCAGTGCCACAAAATTGGTGTCACATCGATTGGAACAGTGCCAATAGTCATGCGATTTGATCTCTCAAATCGCTCCAATGTAACCCTAGGCTTCTGCACACCTGCAAGTAAATGATAAAGGTGGAATCTTTATATATAACAGCTGTGGAGAATTGCAGGTAATGAATTCAGCTAGTGGATAGGCAGTGTTGTATGTGTCAGCTTTAGTTCACATTGGTGCGATTAGACATGTCCAAGCGGTGGCAATTGCACTGTTTTAATTGGTGCAACTTTGGGGTACAATATGTATTGATATCAGTGCAGAAACCTGCACAGATGTCTCTGAAATCCCCCCTGCAGTTGGGACTGACATGCGGGAATGAAATTGTGTGATTTCAGCTGAACGATTTCCTCCCTCTGTCAGTGTGGACCAGGGCTCAAACTGGGTCTTTTGTTTTTGTCATTCACCTGCTGCTAACCCAGGGACACCATTTCTTATCAAATGCCTTTAAAAATCATAAGTAGAAATACAAATTTGCATATCTGCAAATAAACAAAATTAATAAAATTGTAATTGTGGTTGCAATCAAATATTCGCAGCAGCGATCAAGAGTGTGGTTTCGCCTTCTGACCCAGAAAAAAGTCATTGTAATCACCTGAAAGTTCCTGTGCTGGTCAGGATCTCCATCTAGGTGGACATGGCGAGGTCCCTCTTTAGCAAAGAGGAGGTGCTGCTCATTTTCCGGATAAGGGTATGATACGTACTTGTGCTTAATCAATGTGGGGTGGATGTGGTAGTTAGATTTGGTGTGGGTGGGGTTTATTGATTTGTTTGGCATCCCCACACATTTGCTTCTGGCCCATGTGCACACATCACTTCCTGCATTTGTTCTGCTGATGTAAATGCAAGTATAAATGAGAGCTCCATTCTATTAAAATATATATGACTTGTTTCACAGTTGGGCGACTTTGGACCTCCGAGTTGCTTGACAAGTTGTACCCCATAATTCTCAATGATAACTAGGGATGGGCTGAACATCCCCCCTGTTCGGTTCGCAGCAGAACATGCGAACATACAAAAAAAGGTGTGCGAGCACCGTTAAAGTCTATGGGACACGAACATGAATAATCAAAAGTGCTAATTTTAAATGTTAATATGCAAGTTATTGTCATAAAAAGTGTTTGGGGACCCGGGTCCTGCCCCAGGGGACATGTATCAATGCAAAAAAAGTTTTAAAAATGGCAGTTTTTTCGGGAGCAGTGATTTTAATAATGCTTAGTGAAACAATAAAAGTGTAATATTCATTTAAATTTTGTACCTGGAGGGTGTCTATAGTATGCCTGTAAAGTGGCGTGTGTTTCCCATGTTTAGAACAGTCTGACAGCAAAATGACATTTCTAAAGGAAGAAAAAAGTAATTTAAAAGTGCTAGCGCTAGTGCCGGTGTTCTGCCGAGAAAGTTCCCCCCGGCGGATAAGGACTCCCCTGTACTGCGCAGGTGCAGCGCTTGCGCAGTACGAGCCATGGAAAATAGCCGAAGCTGAACACCTGTGAGTCAGCTATACAGGGCGCCTGTAACAGGGCCGCTCGCCACGCTTCGGGCACGGTCTTGCTTCGTTCGGCATATTTTTATTCTAACTCTATGTCCACTTGGATGGTGGGGCTTGAACCTGGACTCAAGGCAGAATGTAGAGCGCAGGCACCATGTAGAGCTGATGATCAGCTGTTCAACTTCAGAGAGACTTTCGGCGGCTCCATAGTCGTTCGTACTGTGCAAACGCAATGCATGCGCAGTACAGGGGGGTCCTTATCCGCCGGGGGAACTTTGTCGGCAAGACCCCGGCTATTAATGATTTGTCAGTCCCGACAATGCACATAAAAGTTCATTGATAAAAATGGCCTGGGATTCCCCCACAATCCATTACCAGGCCCTTTGGGTCTGGTATGAATATTAAGGGTAACCCCAAACCAAAATTAAAAAAAAAAAATGCGTGGGGGTCCCCCCAAATTCCATACCAGGCCCTTCAGGTCTGGTATGGATTTTAAGGGGAACCCCATGCCAAAATTAGGAAAAATGGCGTGGGGTCAACCCAAAAATCCATACCAGACCCTTATCTGAGCAGGCAACCTGGCAGGCCACAGGAAAAGAGGGGGGATGAGAGAGCAGCCCCCCTCCTGAACCGTACCAGGCCACATGCCCTCAACATTGGGAGGGTGCTTTGGGGTAGCCGGTTCTGACGGTTCTTAAATAACGGAGGGCGGGGCCACCCATTGACCCCACCCCCTCTGAAGCACGGGGACTTGACCGGGACTTCCCTGTGGCATTCCCCGTGACATCAGAAAGGGCGGGGTCACTAGGTGGCCTCGCCCTCCGTTATTTAAGAACTGTCAGAAGACGAGAATCGTCACAGAGTGGGAGCCTCCCATCGTGGAACCGGAGCGGCCCGAGTACGAAGAAGGGAAGAAGACGCCACGGAGGAAGATGGCGGACAAGAACACCGGAGCAAGAAGCAGAGGATCGGAGGAAGAAGAAGATGGAGGAAGAAACCGAAGGAAGATAGAAGATAGAAGAAAGAAGATAGAAGAAGCATTTAAATAAAGGAATTTTCAAAAACTGTCTCTTGTCATTTTTAACATTTTTGACTTTTTTTTGTGAAATGGTAGGGGTACTTTTGTACCCCTTACCATTTCACATGGGGGGGCAGGATCTGGGGGTCCCCTTGTTAAAGGGGGCTTCCAGATTCCGATAAGCCCCCCACCCGTAGACCCCCACAACCACCGGGCAAGGGTTTTCCCCATCAACATGGGGACAAGGTGCTTTGGGGGGACCCCAAAGCACCCTCCCAATGTTGAGGGCATGTGGCCTGGTATGGTTCAGGAGGGGGGGCGCTCTCTTGTTCCCCCTCTTTTCCTGCAGCCTGCCAGGTTGCGTGCTTGGATAAGGGTCTGGTATGGATTTTTGGGGGGACCCCACGCCATTTTTTTAATTTTGGCACAGGGTTCCCCTTAAAATCCATACCAGACCTGAAGGGTCTGGTATAGATTTTGAGGGGGACCCCACGCCATTTTTTTTTATTATGGCTGGGGTTCCCCTTAATATCCATACCAGACCTGAAAAAAATAAATAAATATTTAGAAGACCTATTGTGTAGCATCTGTATTTCTTATGTTAGAACAAAATTGATACCTCCAACTGGGAGATTGCTCTCTGTCTTTTGAGGATTTGTTCTCTGGATAAACTGACAGAAGTAACAAGCCTGTGTAAATGACCATTATCATCTCAATGAATTCCACCAGAAACAAGAATAAACTTCAAAGCATTTAGTCAAGTATCACCCATCTCAGGACATGTATAATAAATACATTTACTTTTCATTTTTGCTTCAGTAGTCATGTTATTAAAACCCATGATTTTGGGTTTCCCCATCAAACCCCAAACCAAAAATGTATTGTATTGCAGCTTCCAACTCTTGGATGTATTGGCTGAATTTGTTTTCTTTTTTTCCATCTGTAGTCACCTAGTGATCCAACCAGTACCACTGTATTAGGGTTCCTACACTCTGGATAAAGGAGAACAGAAGCATCTCTGGACAACAACATATGGTGTACAAACTGCAAACTTAAGCAATTCAGCCTAATTACCATCTGAATGCACATGTATTGTGATGATTACATCCAGTTTTTTAAGATGCAGCTATATATTACAGTTTTGGAAGCCTGTTGGATATAAAAAGGTTCGCAATCTATGCAATATACAGCACAAGTGAATCTGCTGGTCCTGTTGCATGTGAACAGGGGAACAATTGAAGAGACATTTTGAATGTGTGTTGTGAATATGAAGAGATTTAAGATTTATGTGATATACAGCATAAGTGAATGTGTTACTCTCACTGTATGTGAATATATCAAGTAAATATTCTGATCATTCTGATTGTGAACTTATCTGGGAAAAGATTACACAGCAGCTTTGGATGCTTGTTGAGATATAAATAGTTTTAAGGTTTCTGTGATATACAATATAACTGAAGTCACTAATCCCACTGCATGTGAGTATATCAAATACATTTGTTGATACCACTACATGTGAGGATATTAAGATTAGACTGTACAGTAGTTTTCAAAGCTTTTCAATGATATAAAGTGATTTAAGATCTACAGTATGTGATATTTCAGCACAAGTGGATTTGACGATTTTCCTGCATGTGATTATATCAATTGGATCTGCTGATCCCACTGTTTGTGAGAATATCAGGGAAGAGATAACATCATATAAGAGCAGTTTGAGATGGATTAAATGTTGCATAGTTTGAAAGCTTTACAATGCAGCACCTGATAAAGGGATGGACTTTTTTGTGGAGCCGCAGTGATTATTAAATCCAATTGTCTAGAAAGTAAGTTAAAAGTGACATATAGCCAGAATCATCCTCTGCATTATTGATATAAGCTTGATCACAAAATTAAAGGACTACTCGAGGACTTTTTAAAACAATACAATATGGATTGTGAGGGCCAAAATCTGTGTAGTCCTTGGAGTACAAACTGCTTAATAATACATCCAATTGGATTTTAAGAGCTCAGTTTTGGATTATGTATAAATAATAAGAGAAGACAATAGATGACACTCCACCCCACATAACCATGCCCTTGCAAACATTTGGAGATGATGATAATAGTTTTGCGGGTAAGAGGCATACCGTATATACTCGAGTATAAGCCGAGTTTTTCAGCACATTTTTTGTGCCGATAGTGCCCCCTCAGCTTATACTAGAGTCAAGCACTTTTCTGCAGCAGAAAATTACATTTTCCGAACCGACTTTGGTGGCCTGTTTCTCAGGCCCACCTGGTGCTAGGAACCCCAAATTTGGTATGCGAACCCAGTGGAACTAGCACTACAATATCCAAAGCTGGGGTTCCTAGCACCAAGTGGCTCCAAGATACGGGGCCCAAAAGTCAGTTCGGAAAATGTCATTCTCTGCTGCAGAAAAGTGCTTGACATTTTCCAAACTGACTTTGGAGTCCCGTATCTCTGGGTCACTTGACGCTAGAAACCCCAGCTTTGGATATGTTGTAGTGCTAGTTCCGCTGGGTTTGCACACCAAAGTTGGGGTTCCTAGCACCATGTGACCCCGAGATATGGGGCCCCAAATTTGGTCAACTGTGTCCATCTGCAGCAATGTCATTTTGGGACCCTTTGGGTCCAGAGACCCCAAATTTTGGCTGCAGCTAGTGGGCAATTAGGAACCCTTAACTACCGAGTTTGAAGTTTGGGGGACCTATGGCTGCAAATGGGCACAGTGAGGCATGCAAATGGACATTGTTGACCCTCTTTTCCACTTACAGTAGCTGTGCATTTCTCACCCTAGACTTATACTCGAGTCAATAAGTTTTCCCAGTTTTTTGTGGTAAAATTAGGTGCCTCGGCTTATATTCGGGTCGGCTTATACTCGAGTATATATGGTATTTTTGTAGCAGAGGTCATGAGATTAAGGAGAATTTTACTCGAATTTGATAAATAAATAAATTAAATTGTAGTAGGGTATAGCTTCCCTAACATTGTATTTGTTTATACCTATGGGTTTGAGGATTTGCAAATTCACTGTTTTGAAGCCAGAAATGAACATTTTAAGGGAGGGTGGGCTGATACTTTAGATATAACATATTTCAAACTGATGCACATGTTTATTAAATATAAACAAGTGAATTTTGACAAACTACAAATGAATGTTCAATCAGAAGAGGCAAAGATGTTTAAACAATTAGATCAAAGATCAGCTACATTCTTAAATTTGGAACATTTGGAGAGGAGATAACAGCCCCAAATGTTCCAAATATGAGGGAGATAAGGATGATTATGAGAATAGGAGGGTTTATCTGTGGAAAAAGAAAAGTTAGAAGGAGTGTAAGTACAAGGTAATACAGAAGGTAATAAAAGTTAGAAGAAGTGTAAGTACAAGGTAATATTTTGTGGGATAGTTCAACCCCTGGGAAGCCACAGAAACATGTGAGTTTTTCAAATTTAGAAGAGAATACACTTGCATCCATAGCTAGCTCTGGAGATATGAGAGACACTGTAATCTAAGAAAAGAGAAAACTCTTAACCACTTCAGCCCCAGAAGATTTGGCTGCTCAATGACCAGAGCATTTTTTGCGATACGGCACTGTGCCGCTTTAACCGACAATTGCGCAGTCGTGCAACGCTGTACCCAAACCAAATTGACATCATTTTTTTCCAACAAATAGATTCTTTTGGTGGTATTTGGGGCTGGTTTATGAAACATTTGCGCCATGAGTTGAGGCGCATGGCGAGGCGCAATGTACATTGTGGTATTTACGAAATGTTTGCGCCAGTAACACAGCGCTATTCCTCATTTACTAAAGTAATCTCGGCACACGGGAGGAGGCGATCAGTGTGCCACTATAGGCATTGCACATGGCATCTTCAATTCAAAATTAAAAGAAGCTGGAAGTGCCAATATTATGGGATGATGTGGGGTGATGTGAGGAAGTACAGTAACAACTGCCTAAGTAACAAATATGGCCAAAATAGAATGAGAAAGTAACATTTTCAGAACAAGCCTGCTGTGCCTGCAAGTAGGTTTAGAACTAAGTGAGATTAATTTATGCACTGCGCATGCACAAGCGGCTCTTGCGCTCGTTAAAATGCGTTGGTTCACTGCGCCGGCAAAATCTTAGTAAATGCCAAGCAACGTAAATGCATTTGTGTGGCTTGAACGGGCGCAACTCTAAACTTATTTTTTTTTATTAACACTGGTTCACTTTTATGTGTTTTTTTAAAGATATTTGCACACAGGTCATGTTAGCATGTTACATTGCCAACATGTGACATGCACCTTGTTAAAGTTATGTAAAAAGACTGTTGCTGCTCTAGCTCCTCCTAAAAGGGCATTTAACCTTCCCCCTCTAATGCATATGATTTCCTTGGGCTAGCTTTTGCTTTTAAAGGGGAACTCTACACTCCAATGCTCTTGTCTCTCCCTTCTAATGCATATAGTTTTTGCTTTTAAAGGGGAACTCTACACTCCAATGCTCTTGTCTCCCCCTTCTATTGCATATGATTTCTTTGGGCTAGATTTTGCTTTTAAAGGGGAACTCCACTCTCCATTCTCCAATCTCCAAAGGCTGTGAGCTGCCTTCACCAATCCAAACCACAATCCAAAGGGACGAGAAGAGCAATCGCCCAACTCCCTCCCAAACCATTCAAGGCCACATGCACTCAACGTAGCTGGCTGCCTTTGGGGCATGTTGGGCTCAGCCCAATACCAACCACAAAGCACCTTGTACCCACTAGTTTAAAGGGGCTTTCTACATTCTGTAAGGCCCCCCTGTCTGCAGCCTAGGATTGTGTGGAAGAGGCCCTTGTCCCCCTGAATATGGGAACAAGGTGGCTGACTTTTGGGGTGCCTGAGCCCCTTCTGCTCCCAAGCATACACCCCCTTTCATGGGCTGGCTTGCTGTGTTTGGCTAGGGGTTTGTTAATGTTAGTGTTAGTTTATTTTTAGATTTTGGGGTTGCATTTTTCACGTGAGAGTTCTCATTTTAAGCCTTTCCAGACCCAAATGGCCTTGTATGTATTGGGGGGTAGGTTATTTTTTGTTTTGTGTTTAAATCTTGCAGCTGCAATGTAGATTTGTAACTTTTCTCTAAAGCCGTACATCTTTGAAGCAGAATTTTGGATACTTGCTACACATGCACCACTTTACAGGCAGAGTAACCCCCCCAAGTTACTAGCTTTAGGGCTAGTTCACTCCATAGAAACGCAGTCCAGATGTGTTCCAGATGCTTTTCTGCATGCACGTTTTTGATGCATTCCAGTGCTTTTATGATGTGTTTTTGTTGAGTTTTACAGTGTTTCAATACAGTCCAGTGCATGAAAAATGCAGCATGTTCTACTTTGTTTTCTGGAACTGGAACACACTGGAACTGCAAGCAATGGTGTGATCTATGCCATTGAAAACCATATAACCTACTTTCCATGTGCTTTTGATGCACGCACTGGACTGCATGTAGTGTGAACTGGCCCATAAGCAATTTGGCATATTTAAAGGCACTTCTCCTTGTTTTGTTTTTGGGGTTGTCCAAATTGGTGACATTGATATATGTCCCCTAGGGTGGGACCTGGGTCCCCATACCCATTTTAAGGCCAATAACTAAAAGATATGCCAGCCAAGTGGGGACTAGAAAAATTAACAAGTCAGTTCCCATAGACTGCAGTGGTATTTGTTGTATAACTTTTGCCCATGTTAGGCTCTTTGTTTGCCCCCCTGGACCAGGGGGTGTTTGTCCCATCTGTAATTTTGTAGCATGCTGGATGATGTGCTTAATTTTGAACAGGGGGTGGCTTATTTTATGCTAGCTGCATTTGGGTTGGTCTGGGCATGCTCAGGGACTTGGGTTTTTTTGTGCTTTTTGTGTGTGAACAGCACTTGAATGTTTCTGTGCATGCTCATGGAGCGTGTTTTTTGGTTTAGCAATTTAAGAACATTCTCAACAGGTGTACCCACTTTGAAGTTCATTCTCTAGATTGGGTGAACTTGCATTTTGTGTGTTTCATGGACTGTGCGTGTGTTTTCAATTGCCTCATTTGCATACAAACCTATGTTATATAAAGCTTGCAGATAGCATTCTTTACCTTGCCCTGAAAA